>NC_141221.1:2725000-3022500 GCF_054856515.1 Filicampus tigris
TCCAAAAAACGGCGAGGATACTTGGCTGCCCTCTCCTGGCTCCAGCTGGAATGCCAACGGTATGAAAGAAAGGGTGTGAATGGAAACAGTACCTCGGCTGAATTTCAAGCATCGGCGCACAAAGGAATCCGGCATTTAGACAAAAGTCCATTGTCTCTATTTATGGTGACATTAGGGCCACAAAGGCTATACACAGAGATGGGCATTCGTTCCCAGGGACGGAATGTTCCGTCCGTCCATCCCGGATGGACACCCATTTTAGGGATGGAAGACTTTTTTTTTTTTTTAAAAGGACGGACTAAGCAAGGACGGAAATGGATTTTCGTCTGGCCCGACCGGCGTGTTGTGTTGGGTTATTTTAAAAAAGAAAGACCAGTGTTCTCTTCTGCGTTACCATGGAGCCGCCTCTTTTTTTCTCTTTCATGGGCATTCCCGGCAGTAACATTGTACTCACCGGCATAGTCTGCCCTCTAGTGGTTCAACACACAGATGCCCATTTTCACTGACGACTGACAGAAGCACTCCCAGGCTGTCTTGCGTGTGTAATCCGTTATGTATGCGGTGTAGGAAAAAGATGGATATCAATATTTTTTTAGTTAACATGTAGTACATAGGCCTACTACCTTATCCCTTTGCATGCAAAAACATGTCCTTGTCTGGGATGTCATCTCTAGAGCGTAAAAATCCCTCCAAACACTTAAAGTACACTTAAAGCTATGACCCGGAAGTGCGAGTCTTTCCTTCTCCTCCTAAAATAACATTATTTTCCAATAATTATTTTCATTACAAAATAACGCAATAAAAACGGAGCACCTATTGCGTTATAACGCAAAGGTTTCGCAGCAAAACACAATATAACCCATTCTTACATATCACATGATGTTCCCATGGCGGGGCTTAGTAGTAGTCTGGTGACCGACACTGGTTGAAAACAATTCAATCCGCTCATGATACTCCCAGCCGGTAGGTAAGTGGATGTGAATCGGAAATTAGCCAGCTAATGAGCTTGGAATATTGTTGATGAAACCTCTCCCAATGGCCTCTCTCCCTCGGCGTCATGCACGGATGTTTTTTGTTTTTGTTTTTTGGGCGGGCTGGACTGTTGAAATGTAAGGACAGAAGAGCTTTAAAAGAACGAGGCAGACGTGGCCGGAGGATGATTATTTTTATGAATAAGGACGGAGGGACGGTGACCGAAGGGTGCCCAGGACACGGACGGAAGACAGACATTTTGTCACTTGCTATGAACTGAAAATGACATCACAGTTGCTCGGGGGCTCAGGTAACAACCAATCATGGATCAGCTTCAGAAAACAGGCGATTGCGGTTGCGTTTTAGAACCACCTCGGAGGAAGCTCTGAAAAGTGGTTCTATTGTAACTACAATGCCTGAAAAAAGTGTGACGGGAAAAGTGAGCACAGGATGGGGCCACTTTCAGGGTAGAACAATAGAAAAGTGGCTAAAGTTTAGCATGCTCTACTTTCTCCAAATAAGTAGCCGCCTGCACTTACCAGACTGGTCATTCATCATGCGAACGGCTTTAGCTTTAGCCAACTCAAGGGCTGTGATCCATCGCTGTCGCTCCACTTCAGTGCTAGCTTTCAGGTGGTATGTGCGGCCACTGCTGCTCAGGACAATATTGCAGGCATCCTCTGTATCGATGTGAGCGGTGGCCAGATTGATCGTCCCGCGACATGTGTGCGCCATTTCCGCCTGTGTCCTGCAAAATAAAAAAACATGTATGGAGAGGCAAGCTTGACAAGAAATACCCTGCCCAGCTTCAGGCTCAGGTTGAACATGTGCTGGACAATTCCACACAGCTGGTCTGCGCAGGATTTGAGGAGCTGGGTGCTGATGCCATCCGGGCCCGCTGCCTTCCTCGCCTTCATCTTCTGCAGCTGGTTCCTCACCTGAGATGTTGTGAGGGCCAAGGCTGGGCAGGAGGGAGTGGTGGCTACCTGGTGTAGCTGGGAGCTGGAGACTGTGGAGAAAAGGGGGCAGGGGGGTGACACGCCCAGCAGGAGGAGTAGGTGGGGGGGGGGGGGCAGTGATGTGTATGCCTCCTTGGTGTTGGCATAGAAAAGGTCCAGTGTTTTATTGTCTCTGGTGTGGCAGGTGGCATACTGTGTGAATGAAGGCAGAGAGGAGGAAGGGGAGGCATGATTGAAGTCACCAGAGATGAGTACCAGGGCATTTGGGTGCTGTGTTTGTAGCATGCTCACTGCTGCAGTCAAGACATCACAGGCTGTGTCGCTGCTGGCAGCTGGTGGGACGTAGACGGTCACCGCCATCACATGACTAAACTCTCGCAGGATGTAGAAATGCCTCATGCCAACAGCTAGCAGCTCAATATCCCTGCTGCAAAGCTGCTCCTTAAATCGTGATGTGCCCAGGATTACACCATCTATCGTTCACAAACACAGCCAGCCCTCCTCCTTTCCTCTTTCCACTCTCCAGCGTCCTGTCCGCGCATATGATTTGGAAGCCGTCCAATTCTACGACCCCGTTCGGCGTTAGCGCTGTTAGCCGCGACTCCGTGAATAGCATCGGGCTAGCCTACCGGAAGTCCCTCTCGTGCCGTGTAAGCGCCGCTAGCTCGTCCATCTTGTTGGGGAGCGATCTAACTTTCCCCATGATAACAGACGGGACGACGGGATGGTATCGTCTCCTCCTTTCCCGGCGTTTAACCCCCGCACGAGATCCCCGTCTCTTCCTCCTCAGCTCACGGGGGATATCGGGTCATAGCAATCAGCAGCAGCAAGAATACCGCAATTTGGGTGTCCATTCGCTACGTAAGTTACGACTATCAAGTATATGAAAAAGGTATGAGGTAGAGTAATATTAAGGAACAAAAACACACGAAAAGGCTCACCGATGAGCCGGCGCTATTGTAGCGAGCTGCCACTCGCGCGGCGCCGGAACCGAATTCTAAGAGAGATAACTCTTTTGACAGAGTAGAGAGTATATGGCTGTGATTATTAGTGGAGGTTCAATTTGTATGCGCTACTGCCTTTTTATGAAAAAGTAAGAGTTGTTTTATGGATAAAATGACAGCAGTAGCGGTGCTAATTTGTTAGCCAATTACGGTACATTTTATCGTTGTATGTTAGCATTTACCTAGCAAAGGGAGAGCTGAGAGGCTATTGATAATGACCATAATGCTATTAACAGCTCGAAGCAAGAAAACTCAATTTAAACTAACGGCTAGCTATTTGCCTAACTGACATTGCATATTCATGGACGGCGGAATACAAACAAGAGAAAATAAAAACTGCCAGTCTTACTGTAGGAACTAAACAAGTGGAAACAGCACAAAGCAGCACAGGCAAAAATAATTTAAGTTACATTTTCAGTATGAAACTATGTTTAAATCGGCTTCCACTTTGCGCGTTCTAACTCCCGCCCAGGGACCGTCGACAAGTAACAAGCGCCAACATGAAAACGAACTATACAAGTTTTTTTATTATTCATTGTCGTGTTTCTTAAATGGTTACACAAAGATCTCCAGCTGGTTACAATACAACCCTCATTTTGGGGGAAAAATAATAAACGAGATTTTAGAGGGGAGTTTGTATCAATACTCAATAACTCCACGAGTGTTCATCATCAGGTCTCAAAAGTCACATCACATATTGTTGGGGACAACCTGGCTATACTACAATTCTTCCTAAAATGAGGGTTGTACTGTAACCATCTGATGATCTTCTAGTGTGTGTAGTTAAAGAAGAAACACGAAAATGAATAATGATTCAGTTTTTTACTTTTAACTGTTAAGTTTTCTTGTTGGTGGTCGCTACTTGTTGACGGTGCCTGGGCACTGCCTCCGAGTGGCTCTTCATAAGAAACAACGGCATATTCCTCGCTACGATGACAAGCAGATGTGTTAAAAATCAACTCATACGAGCTTGTAGCTCGTTGGCTACGTCACTGTGGTTGTAAAGCCCCGCCATTTTCTTGCATTTTAACATGTTTTTGAATCGACAAATACGCAGGCTTTAAAGTGCACTCATTCGCCACCTCGAACATGGCGGATGATGACGTCGTGATGACGCGGTGCACGGGCCCTATAGGTGACGATGCTTGATGCTCTTTGTCCTTTATGTGGTCACAAAGGGTTGTGTGATTTTCCCTACATAAGCTTGAGATGTTGTCAGAGCGTTTAGTCTTTCATGCCCTCATGTGTCCAGCCCTGCTGCTTGTAACGTTGAATTTTTGTATATAAAGACATTTACTTTATCTGACTATCGTCTCCTGTCTGTTTCTGGATCCAAATCCTGCTCCTCGCATGACGGTACGTCGCGACCAGTCATGGACCCAGCAGACATAAATGAACAAATCCACCAAGCCGTGAGCGCACAGGGAGAACTGCTCTGCAGACACGAGCATCCCCTGAAGGGGGTTATGGACTTAAATCCGAACCTTTCCACCACCGTCAACTCAATGGCCATCCAGTTGAACCCCAGCACTCCGGCGCAGACTCCAACCCAGCCGCACACCTCCAATCCGGGAGTGATCGACTCACGGGCTACCGCTACCTCTTTTCACCGGGAACCCAACATTTCGTCACCTGAAACTTATTCTGGAGAGGTAGGAGCTTGCGGCCGATTCCTGTTGCGCTGTTCCTTGGTTTTTGAGCAACAACCTAGCGCATATTCGGACGATCTCGCCAAGGTGGTCTATGTCATTAACATGCTTAGGGGAAGAGCATGGAGGTGGTCCTCTTCCTTGTATGAGTCAAAGTTAAAAACATTTGAATCATTTGCTTATTTTTCGGAGAAGATGCGGCAAGTCTTTGATCAGCCTATCATTAATCAGTCGCCAGGCCAACGGCTAATCTCATTATGTCAGGGCTCTGAGTCAGCTGCAGACTATGCTAGCAAGTTCAGGATTTTAGCCTCTGAAAGTGGATGGGATGAGGCGGGACAAAAAACAGCTTTCTTTTATGGACTGTCCGAGGAGCTTCAAGATCAACTGTCTACTCGGGATGAGTTCTTGTCTCTCCAGCAGTTAATCTCCTTAGCCATTCAGATTGACAATCGCATCAGAGAACGCCGCCGGAGTGCCAGAGCTTGCCACCGTTCCCCCCGTCGCGCGGCTGTTGCTCGACTGGTTGCCCTGCCTTTCATTTTCCCCGAGACGCCTGCTTCCGCCCGGGAAGAACCCATGCGACTCGGCAGAACCCCCCTCTCCCTGGAGGAACGCACCCGGCGGGTTGCACAGGGTCTTTGCATCTATTGTGGAGGGACCGGGCACGTCATCGGTCAGTGCTCATTCCGACCCATGAGTTCCGTTGCGACCGCAGAACACAGCCTTGGGGTGAGTGACACTACCTCTAGAGAATGTGCTCATCAGATTCATTTGCCTGCCACTGTCTCCTCCCCCAAGAACTTGGTTTCCCTTCAGGTGTTGATAAGATTCAGGGGCAGACAACAATCTTATTGATAAAGAGTACGTTGCTCATGCTAAATTCCCCGTGTCCCTTTCAGACTCACCCCAACCACTCAGGGCCATCGATGGAAGCACCCTAGAGACTACGACACACCGGACTCTCTCATCATTTCCGGTAACCATCGGGAAAACGTCCGGTTTTTGGTCATCCCTTCTTCTTCCCCTATTGTTCTTGGACTACCCTGATTAAGACTTCATAACCCACACACAGACTGAGTGTCCTCGTCGATAGTTAGTTGGAGCACTTTCTGCTGCACGGTTGCTGTTTGTCCTCTGCGTCTCCAACATCACATCCTCCTCCTCCTCCCGTTTCTCCACCATTTCTTTGGGTCCCCCTGAATATTACGACTTGGGATGTTCAGTAAGTCTCGGGCGCTTTCCTTTCCCCCTCGCCGACAATATAACGGTGCCATCAACTTACTTGTTGAAACGCGGCATTGTGATGAATATTGCGTTTGTGGAATATGAGTAAAGCAGCAAAATCCACTTGTTTTTAGGCGTCGGCGGGGGCAGCCATTTTGTCATTTCTGTCGACTGAAAATGACATCACAATAGCTCAGGGCTCAGGTAATGACCAATCACGGCTCCGCTTCAGAAAACAGGTGAGCTGTGATTGGTCGTTACCTTCAGACGTGGAAGCTAAACCACAGGAGCGTTATGTGAGGTAAGAAGGAGAAGAAGAAGCAGAGGGCAGCTTGTGCACCAGTCATAATACCGTTTGTATTTCACCTGTGCTTTGTGCACACATCATGATAAAACAAATCCAATCCGGAGCTGGGGGAATGCTGACACGGTGCAAACAGGGACAGGACGAGGAAATGACACAACACAACACACAGCTGGAGAATTGAGATAACTTTGTTATGGCTCACAATGTTGTATCACACAACACAGTGGGAGGGTACCAGAGAAACGCTGATGAGGACAAAGGGAACATCCGATAGCAAAGTAAAACAAATACATTCAAAAAGGACATGAGCTAGTAGCTGCCTGAAACAATTAAGAGAGAGCTTGGAAGTCTTTCCTTTCTTTAACTTACCGCTTTCACACAAACACACACACGGAAAAAAAAACCACACAAAAAAAAAAATACAGAAAAACTTTGTACACGCATTCTCGGTATGCCTGATGCAAAGCTCAACAAACACTAACGAAATTAGATCGCCTACATCTTGTGCCAGTCAGTGATAACACGGCGTTCGGCCATCGAGCTTTTACCGAGGCTTCCTCACTCTCGTGCACCCGGAGCTTGAATTTGTAAAACATGGGCGGGCTAACCCGCAAAAATTGAGCTAATTGCGACTCTTTGGCCAACTCAGTGCAGCTCACATTCGAGTGTCACACCTTTTAACATTTCATTCAATGTTCGGAGACTATTTTTAGCTAGCGGTCCAAGTAGTCACTCCCTGCAATTGAAACGCACGCCACATCAGTGAAGGGTTTTTATTATTAGTTGGTGAAGATATATAAATGTATGTTAACCAATTATGAATGATTCAAAGTTGTATTACAAATGAGTGGAAGTAGAGCTGTTTCAAGGTGGCAGTATCAGCGGAGCGGATGTATCAGAGGAACACAATGTGTGGGAGGTTTGATGGTACCAGATGCCGCCAGTGAAAAACAGGGAGACAAAGGCGGGCCACAGTTTCTCTGAAGGCCCCCGGCCTCTTGGAAATGCATATAACTTGGTGTTTTCAGGAGCTACAACCAAGCGAGTCATGTGCACAAGAAAAGGCGTCATCTGAGACGGCGGGGAAAAGAGAACCAATCGGCATCTGAAGAAATATATTGCAGATGCCATGTAACTAATGAAATGATAGTGGCGAGGGTTTTTGGTGTGTTTAATTAGCATATTTTCTATAACTGTTCGGGGCAACTCGGGTGTGGTGTCGCTCTCTGATGGCCACAGGAGCGCACAGATCTGTATTGAGAGGGAACCGAGCCCCCGATACTGTTATTAGCGTTTGCTGTTAGGAATAAAATCTCGGTGATTCGGCCGATTGGCTTTCTGGTCTTCTCTCTTACGGAACGAGCACGCATAATTGTTCGGTAAGGTGAAGCCAAGGTTAATGTCGGTTGAGATAGAAGTATGACAGGCCTGCTCTTCCGTGAAAGACCAAAGCAGATTCACTGATTTGGCAGATCAAGCAGCATTTAGCAGTTTAACGCCCTATAATCTTCTCTAAAGCAGCCAGACAGATCTCATTTAAGAAGCGCGTATAAGAAGATCTGGGGGAATTAAAATTAGTGGCGAAAGGTAAAAGAGGAAATTGAATATGGAATGAAGAATTTAAAATGATCTAAGTAAGAAGGCTGTCTGGGTGAAGTGGCAACAAAAAGACAAGGCTGACAGAGAATTCAAAAAAAAAAAGTCTTTGTCCTATGAAGCCAACAAGTGAAATGGTGCCTCTCAATAAAAGTCATTACAATTTAACACAGGCAGATGCTCAGTGTGGCATTTTGTTGAGGCGTTGATTGCGCTGTTCTGTCGGCGCACTTTGCCTTCTCGGCGACAAGTTAAAGGAGCAAAACCGCTTTGCTTTCACAGCGACAGGCCTTTGGAATGAAAGAAATCTCGAAGATAATTGACTGGACCTCGAAGTACTAGCCACCAACACAAGTAATGTATGTCAAATGAAATGTAACCTTTGAGAAAGGGCAAACCCATACTGAGCTCAGCTTCAAATGCTGCCGATAAACATGCATGCTTGTGAAGCCATCGTGCTTTAATCGGTGTTTATTATCATGTTACCGAAATAGTGGCTCAACAGAATGTAAACGCTAAGATCATAAAAACATTACAGCTCACCAAAAAGTCCAACTGTTGGTAATGTTTGACATGCTAATTAGGGGTGTAGTAAAAAAAAACAATTGCAATCAGTTAATCGGTTTTGATTTAAAAGATGTGAGTGCATCGGATCGAACCAAACCGAATCGATCCACTTTCAAATATATCGAGATATGTCTCGAATTGTCTCTTATCGTTGGGATATATCTTTCAAGTGAAATTCTGCTCATGTCTGTTTTTGAAAGGGAATTAAATATGATAGTCGCTTTTTCAAAAACTCGCTACAGGGGTCCAAAAACTAGTAAAACTAGCTGCTCTCCATTTTTTCAGAAAACGCGCAAAAACTGAACCAAATACTGCATTATATACATTTATTAATCATTTCATTTCAGGGATAGAATTGAATGATATGTGTAACTAAGGATGTGGCTGATTTCAGCAGAGGTGGCCAGCATCATGAGATGTTGAAGGAAAGTTTTTTTTTTGTTTTAGTCAAAACAACTTACGCCATTATTTTAAGGAAGTGACAACATTCTAAATCTCTGTTGATTGCATAACAATACAACAAGAAATGAACATGCAGATCAATTGGTTTCACTTAACATGTTAAGTCTTGACTCATTCTATTTTTGCTTCTCTCACAACATTAAAAAAAACAGTCTGCTATTGAAAGGAGATGTATCATGCTATTTTCTAGCTTTACACAGTTCACTATCGGCCTTATTTTATTGCGAAATAAGGCAATAAAAAACTGAAAACGTATCGCATTATAATGCAAATGTTTGACAATAAAACGCAACAGTATTGCGTTCTCGTGAAGTGGTCTAAGATAAGATAAGAATGCCTCTGGTGACCAACGTAGTTGTGTTGTCAGCTAAATGCTATCTTGATTAAACAGTTGTAAACATTTCAATCTACTCGCGATACTCCCAGCCTGTAAGTGGATGTGAATACAAAGTGATCCAATTAATGCGCTTTAAATAATGTTTTTGAATCATGAAACGTCTGCTGTTAGCATCTCTTACAGGCCATCCACGGACGCCTCTTTTTTTCTCTTTTAACAGGGAGGCGGCGAGGAGGACGGAATGACGGAATGTGAGGACGGAAGCGCTTTAAAAGGACGACGACGGAGTCGGAGCACGATTCATTTGATGAATAAGGATAGAGGGAAGAGGACAGAAGGGTTCCCAGGTCACGGACGGAGGACTGACCGGCAAAATAGTCCCCCTCTCTGCTAAAACGCTGCAACTCCAAAAATCTCTCCCCAATGCCGGTGCAAAAATATACGCGCTCGGCCGACCAATGCCGGCTTCTGGAGAAAGTGGGCGTGCGTTTACTCAGCAGGGGCGGTACGGGCCATTATTACGTGTCAATGTAACAATGTCAGGAACCGGTCATTTTTTTTCAGTGGGACGGGGGCTGGTGCTTAGAGAGGAGGAAAGATGGATGAATGGAGAATTTGGGGGTGTTTTGGGTGAGGAAAAGGCATTTTAACATGGCTAAATGCTCAAAAAAGCGGATTCAGCATGATACATCTGCTTTTAAAAAAAAAAAAAAAAAAAAAAAAGCCCTCAGGTCAAACACACAGCGGGCTTGAGCAGAGGAAGGAACAACAACTTATCTGCTTAGATGTCGCCCAGTGATGGCTATGGCCTCACAACATAATGGGCTATTAATAGAGGGCAGTGGCAGCAGGCGGCTCTGCTTTCACCACGGGCTCTGACACCCATACCTTTGTGTCAAATAACACACACCTGATGACAGCAGGCAAAGAGGCTCCCTGAGATCATGTGCTGATACAACAACCGCGGCTGGATTGTTCTTCCAATGTTAAGAATTTTGAAAAAAAAAAAAGGTGAGCTACAATGAGCGGAGAACCTACAGCCATACAATTCTATGAACAATTTTTACAATCAGCAGCGGCTGCGACTTGAGTCGTGAGGATCGACGCCTTGCCACCATGGGATCCCAATTCAAGTCATGGACCGGCAGAAAGATGTAGGCAAAAGAACCTTCTACTTTATCAAGCGGGGTCAGTCACAACTGGAAATGTGGCAACGGACCAATGCACACCTAAAATTCCCCAAGCACCCGTGTGGTGTTCTTGAGCAACACTCACACCCAGAACTGCTACCTGGACATCAAGTCAGCCCCTGCTTCAGTGTGTCCGGCAAAGTCTGTAGAAAAGCCTAAAACGTTTAATTACTGTATGTTCGGCTGAGAAACGTTTCTTGGATCTCAGATGTGGCAGTGTAGTTCTACAAGAAACAACAGAACACCTTTCTGACAGTGTCAATAAAAACTGCGCATTATTTATTTGCCTTTTTAATACGCAGCTCGTACTGGATTGTGGGCTCATGAAAAAGTGGGTTGGTGAACTTGACAGGTTGTATTTGTGCTGACGCGTACACTCCCAGTGTCTGCTGACTTTCACTGAGCCAAGGCACGTACAGTATTTTACATTAAAAACAATTTCATAGTACACCACCAAATGTCACAAAATGTGACAATAATCCCCTGCAAATATCGGAACCTGAGTTATTCATGCTCCCCCCCCTCCAAAAAAAATGTTTAATTGCTTAACATACTGACAGAAAAAGTGCCACAATATTCTTTTTATTGCTTCCTTTGTTTGCATCTGCCTGTGGCTCGTGGCCCTGCAAGAAGCACCTGAGCCACAGGTGTGAGATTTTGCACAATAACACTGTATTGTTAGATATTGCACAATAACTTTGTATTGTTACAATGAAGCATCTTCAAGCGTCACAAGCACCAATTCAAACGTGGCCATAAAAAATAAACGGGTGGCCATACGATGACATATTTGTGTGTGTGTGTGTGTGTGTGTGAGCTATATACACACACATACAGCTTGACTCTCATCAAGAATTAAACTACCTAGCTTGGCGAGCTAAAAGGACGTCGTTCCCACAATCATGACAAGTGACAACGGCCACATTTGTAACACATAAACGTAGTTCGGCAAGCGTAGGGGACGTGCTGTCGCCGCTGCGAAACCAGCTGTCACTTGTAACAAACCGGTCACGTTGTTGTAGTGTCTTGTCAGCTGGTCGCCTGACAGCGAGAGTTAGCCTGCTAGCCAGCCGCCGTATCCAGCTGGAGCGATGCACCAAAAACACTTCGCTCCGTCCGTGTCCACATTATTAGTTCTTTTCACCAAGCCTGTTGACTGTCGTCTGTATGTTTTTTACCTGTAATATGACAGCAGGCCGTTGCTCAGGACGAACCATCGACGCTGGTACCCTTTTAGGTAGTTGGTCCATTTAAAAAGCCAGCCTTTGTAAGTATCCGAGCCTGCTGCAGCTGCTGCAGCTGCAGTTGCCGGCGTTGCCGCGACAGAAGCCTTCCCTTGCTCACTCATCCTCCGCTCAGCCGCTCGCAGGTTTAGCCGGCGACAGGAGCGACAGGAACACCCCCGCCTGCTTGAGAACGAGCAAGTCGGCCCTGACAAAAGGGCGAGGCGGAGGAGGGTCGGGCCGGAGAGCGAGCGAGCGAGCGAGCGGGCGAGAAAGAGAAAAAGAGAGAGAGAGAGAGAGAGAGAGCGAGAGAGAGAGGGAGAGCGAGACAGTGAGAGGGAGAGAGCGATAGAGAGAGAGAGAGAGAGAGAGCGAGAGAGAGAGAGAGCGAGAGAGAGAGAGAGAGAGAGAGAGCCGGGTGCCCCTCCTTTTCACATGATGCCGGTGGTGTTTGGACGCTGGAGGAGGAACGAGACACTTCAACTGATGCGGACTACAATGGGCTGTCTCGCTCCGTGTAAAAAAAAAAAAAGGTTTAACGTCGCTTAATGTCCAAAACCCGTGATCGTCAAAAATGCATGTGCTCATTAGCCGATATGTTGTGTTTTATTTTAATTTTAATTTGGGTGAAAATTTATTTCCGTTTTCGGTCATTTTATAATTACATTAAGCGTTTTAGACCGTCCCCTGCAGTATAGATTATTTTCCCAACCTATATGTTGCAAAGGCACATATTTTACATGGGGGGAAAATCACACAATCATGCACTACCTAACAACCACATCAAAATACTGTATAATTGTTTCGGACTGCGCGCTCGTGGGAGGAAGCGGAAATGCAGAGGAAACTACGGTGGCTTAGATATAGCAAAAATACAAATCGAACGTACCGATTTTGAACGTTATTAAAATCGTTTATCCAGAAAAGTCGGTTACGGTTCAAAATCGCTTAATCGAGCAGCCCTAGGTTGCACCACAGCATGTTTAAAATGTTGGGGAACTGCACCAGAAGACAGGCTGCTGGCCAAAACACATTCACTAATACTTGGAAGAACCTCCATAAGGGGATGGCTAAATATGGCAAACTACTTCCTCCAAAAATGTCAAGGAAACCACCTAGCTGTAGCCACCTTGTCGATAAAAAAACTGCAAAAATCTCTTGCACATTTTAGGGGATGAGTCAGTGCAAATCAGCTGACGGGGCTTAAGTGCAGAATCAATTGTATTAAATAGAATACATGGATCATGGCGAATAAGACTCGACAAGTGTTACCTTTTGGACTCTTCCGCCTTTCTTTGGTAACAACACCAGCAGTCTTTTACAATTTGATAAGAGACCTGCAGCCTGTCTCTTTTCCACCTGCGTTCAGCTTTGCGCCATTCTTGTCCAGCCGCACGAGTTCTCTCATTAAACAGTGGCTCCGGTCTAACGTTTGGCTGCATACTTTTTAATGGAGCCACAGAGTCCAATATATTACGGTCACAAGAGTGGAACCAAGTGCTGAGGTCCTCTGTGTTTGAAGAGGGAACACAAAGCTGATCAAAGGCATCAGAGAACTGATTAGCAGTGAGGGGGACCCTAGGGCTGCACTCGCTAGCAGTAGTTTTAACCGCAGCACAGGAAAATATCGCATCAAGGAGCACAGTCATACGTACGCCATCTTGACATCTTGTCACGTTGGCAATAAGGGATAGACTTTTTTGTATGTTATTTTCCAGAGGTGGATATTCGGCCATAGTTTTAGCAAAGCTCCCGAAGCCCAAGGTAAACAGGTCAGTGCGAGGCTGTGGAGCTTTGCCCGCTATCAACGTCATCTCTCACGGCACGCTGGCTGGGAATCACTCATGTAGAGAATCCACAACACAGATTATAGTACACTGAAACGAAGGAGCTTTCTTTACTCGGCCTCCAAACATTTCAACTATAGGTGCCACACCAATGCCAGTGATATTAAGACGCATATCAAGCCATTCGCGTATTCATTTGATAAGCTTAATATCCAGTTTGAAGCCCATGTAGCCTACATGTAGCCCACACTCTTTGTCCTCAGTAAGACAATCTAGTGCACGAAAACCAACTACGGCGCATTAGTAGAACTACTAATGCACACTAGTGCAACGTTGCACTCGAAAGGTACCTTATTAGTGCTGCACTAGCAATACTACTAAGCCCAACTAGCGTGCATGTGTCACACGACACACACTAGTGAACTGGACTCTCTGCAAAGCAACAAAATGCCCTTTTGCCTCAATAGTGACATTTAGTTGTTTTTTTTTTTCAGTGCAGACTACTTTTGTAGGAGCCAGGGGTTTCAAAATAGCTCATCAGTAAAGTAGTGAGTGAAAGTACATAGTGTACGCTAGATGTCAGTATTGCCAAATGTTGCCACACCGTGATGTACTATACAAAGCACTGAAAAGTTTCAATTGCTGTTCCCAAACGCATTTAATTCATCATGTCAAAATATCACAATACTAGCATCATAAAACAAAAATACAAGTTTGTTTGAAAAAAAAAAAAAAAAAAACAACAAAAAAAAAACAAACTGTAGCCCTTTTTATTTGGAAACACACAATTTGATGGGATCTCATGCTACACGCAGTTGCTGCTACATGTACACTATTTTTAAATTTTGGATAGAAAACAAAAACTACAAAAACAGCAATCAGCTGCAAAGGATCAGCACTACATCACGAGCTTGTGCTCCCACATGCCAGTGTAAAACAATCATTCCACTCCGCAACTCACAACAGTCAGACAACCATGTGTTACAAAAAAAAAAAAAAGATCAACACAATACCACATTTTCACATCAGTGCAATTAAAACCTGACCTGTTGGATTTAGTGCCAACAATAACATGCATGTCAATTCCTCAAGAAATCCCTCTTAGGTACAACAAGTCTTCTAATGTTCAGTGCAGTCATGTTGACAAACCGTAAATCTCACATAATTGCCATGTACTGTTCTGAGCCTGGTAGGAAACCTTTATTACAGTTCTGGGACACACTTGTGTGGTGTTTGGTGAATGTCTTGGAGCACTGCTGCAGCATTTTTTGTTTTCAAGTGTGGATGGGTTTAATCGACTGATTTTAAACAATACAATTTCTCTGTCAGTCGGGTGGAATTTTATTGCTCCTTTCTAAGCCAAAGCTTTCAGCATCTGTTTCTCATTTGCTAGTTTTGCCCTTTTTGCTTGCTTGAATGTCAGCGATCAAGCATGCCATCTTCGCTCCTCATACACACACGCGCACCCCCACACACAAAACCAAACCCGCATGCAGTGCCTTTTTTTTTTTTTTTTTTTCTCAGGCTCTGCCACCTCCTGCAGGTCCATAATTCCCTTGCCTTAATGTATTCACCAGTACCAGCCACTGATACGGGGGTGTGATGAAAAGGGGTGGGGTGGGGTGTTGGGGTCCTACAGTACGTCACGATAAGGGACCGCAGCGTTTTCCGCTGCGTGAAAACTACACAACACCTTTCGCCGAAACAAACGCCGCGATAGGTGCGGTATGGACAGGAAAGTAAAAGTGTCATTTCATGGGGACAATGCACGCCACCTTACTGAATCTAGAAACATACTAATCCATCTATTTAAGATCTTCCCAAGTATCTTTTTTTTTTATGTGTGTGTGTGTGTTCAATTGTCACCTCCTCCCCTTCACTGAATAGAACACACTCGCAAGGAAGACTCAACCAATATTGCTGCCTCTCGCCTCTGAGTCTCATAAAAATAGCTTCCTTCCAATCAGGCTGCCCTCACTAAAGAGAAGTAAGGAGTCAGACACCTGAGTGTCAATGCAATACAAGGCCTGCGTTGTGCCATACGTTGACTCCTCTTCTCCTCCTTCTACGGCAGGAAAGCGAACAGCACAATGAGACTCGGAAGTAGTCGGATGAACCCATGAATGGAATCGTGCAAGCGCAGCTTCTAAGGATTCTCCGAATGTAAAATCAGCTCAGTAAAGCAGGAGGCCACAGGGTATTTAGTTTCCAGCCATTGAGATCAAAAAGTCCTTTGCTCCCCCTGCTGAGGTGAGAGGGTCACATGACGGCGCAGCGGTTCCTCTGCAGCGCCCCTTGCAGGCGGATGGAGGCGTGATTCTGGCGCAGGCCCCGCGCCACGGCGATGCCCAGCAGCTCTTTGAAGAGCAGGACCACGTGCCAGTTGAACTTGGCCGAGCATTCCACGTAGCCGCACTTCCACGTCTTCTTGACCAGCACCGACACGGCCCTGCGAGGCATGAAGCGCTGCCGCTGCAGGTCCCGTTTGTTGCCCACCACCAGAATGGGCACCTCGCTGCTGCTGCTTTCCCTGCAAGGGTTGACACGCGTTAGCATGTGGGCGCTGGGTGTGTGTGTGTGTGTGTGTGAGTGCGCGCAAGCTGAGCTATTTGCAGCTTTCGCCTGCCTTTCTTCTGAGGTGTGAGGGGGCGGATTGGAGGATTAGAGCTCATGGGCGCTGGGTGGGCTCGCGACACACTGTGCAGCACTGCTTACAAGCAATATGGAGTGTGAAAAGAAATGGCAAGTGAGTGCTAAGCATACATTTGTGTGATTGCGTGTGCGTGTGTGTGTGTGTGTGTGTGGGGGGGGTGTTTTTAAGGCACGGCTGTAGAGTGTTATAATAAACATCCATCCATCGCAGGTATTTCCTAGATAGAGCATGAGGAAGACAACCTTGTTAGGTAACATTAATTCTAATATTATTATTATTATTATTATTATGATGGTGTGAATTAGAGTGTGAAAGGTCTGGCTCAATACGCGACCCGTGATTGACTGGCAACCAGTCCAGGGTGTATGAGTGTACGATTTGTGCTTTTGCCAAATGTCAGCTGGGATAGGCTCCAGCTCCCTGCAACCCTGAGCAGCATAAGCGGTACAGAAAATGGATGGATGCCGCGAATATACGGATCCAATTTTAGCCTCAATGCCGAGCGTCGGAAACAGGTTCTTCCTTTCTTCTGTTTCATAGTTCAGAAAAAACATTAAATCCACAGAATGAAGGAAAGCATGTGCAGAAAAGGAGTAGTAAAGGACGGTCGAATCATGGAAAAATGCATTGCAATTTGTGCAGTCGCCTGGTTTGGCTGGACAAAGACTTCCTGTTAATGAATGAATATTCAATCTTACACGTGTAGCGAGATAAGGCAATCGGGCTGGCAGAGATTGATTATACTGTATTCTACTATTTTCTATAGCCCCATTCTTGAGCTGTCGCCTTATAGTGATGGTGACAGGCATCTGTGTGTGTCCCAAGGACCCTACTAGGAGCTAAGTTGTCGGGGCCTTTATGCCCCTATGAGGTCACCCGAGTCCCAGACAAAGCATGGCTGCCAACTGTCTCGGACGGGAGGTCTCCAAGTCTGGTCCTTGTGAGCCCCTATAGCCGGCCTGTTTCATATGTAAGACCGGATTTTATAATATACAAAATGGTAGAGTGCTATTTTCCTATTTAAAAAACCACCAGAGAAACAGATTTGTGGCACTTGCATTCATTTCAATTGGGGAAAGATGATTTCAGATAAGATGTTCTGAGTTAAGAACATGGCCCTGGAATGAATTCAACTCATACCTCCAGGCGCCGCTGTCATTTCTTGGGCAGAACAACTTTCAGCATGCACATGCCATTGCTAATTTTAATTCTATTTTTTAGTCGTCAACATTAGAAGGGCAGGCCGACCTGATCGTTTTTGATGAGAACAAGTGAAAGAGTGCAGTACAATTCTATTTGTCTGAGAATTCTATTAGTTGTGTTACAGTGTATGAAGACCCGGTGACAGCTGCCGTTCAAACAACTTATCTGTTCCTCTCTTAAGGCTTAATAAGGCCTTGCCTTTGTTATAGTGTGCCTCATTTCGGACAAAGACTGGCATATTAGCACATCTGACAGCACAGATGGCACGATAGCTCAACACACAGGAATACGCAGAAAAAGACGCCAACAGAATGGTTTTATGAGGTGAAATTTTAAAAGACTTGAAAAACACATTGCAGTAATCACACGATGCCTTTTCACAATATCTGCAATAGGAACAAGACACATCAAGTGCATGACAGTATAGCCTCCTGCCAGTGAGCTCAACAAAGGCAAATGTTTCAATAACAATTCTATTTTCTAACTGATACCGGGAGAATGTGCATTCTATCCAAATAAGCAGAGCTATTTTTAGTCGAAAGAACCAATCCCCAACCAGTCACGCTTCAGTTCTTCATGCAATGTATGATCACACCTTTCTTCTCATGCATATTTTTTTTTCCCAGCTTGGGTTCACAGAGCTACTACGATGCGGACCATAAACCTTCACACTAACACGTGCAGAACTCAAGGTGCGTATATGGGCTCTATGGGAGCCGTGTAGTCAAAGCACCATACTGTCATGTGTAGTACTGAGAGACTCCAGTACGAGCGCTGTGGTGCGCTATCACTATCTTGAGAACCAGCTATGTACGTTAGAGTTAGACACAAGTAAAAACACATTAAGCTGCCAACCTGTCGGAGACTTGAGCCCGTTATTAACAATCGATCGCCATCCAGTATCTTATATTACACATACAAAACAAATGAAGTCAAAATGTTATGCACTTTGCCAAGTATTATCTCCATTTCGCCGTATCTGCTGCCCATTACCAGCAGAAATGTGCTTCAAAAGTCATCGCTGAATCAATCTCCAGTCACAATCGAGGCTTCTCATATGTGGCGACGTACGAATCAAGTGTTATTACTAAACTGTCAGGATGATGGGGGAATGTGCTGAATTAAAAGATATATTACAGCTGCAAGTTATCCATCACTGACGCAAGGGTGATTATGACACAACCTGGGGTCTCACCTGTGAAATTTGGACGCTCTTTTCAAGCTACTGTGATGTCATCGCAAAACTAGCGAGATCGTTAACGAGCTGCTTGCCAAGAGGAAGTGTGCTGCTGACCATACCTGTGTTCTACGATCTGCTGCCTGATCATCTTGACATATTCAAAACTCTCCACGCAGCAGATGTCGTACACCAGGATGTAGGCGTTGGCGTTGCGAACGCCTCTGCAACGCAAATCCAGCCACTCCTGCAGGACACACACACACACACAAAAAATTAGTGCTGTCAAGCGATTACATTTTTTAAACTAATCAATCGCAACATTTTCCATAATTGATCGCGATTAATCGCATTTTTCAACTACAATTTTTTATGAAGCTTGGTATCGATATTTGAGTAAAATCTTGGTGTTAATGAGAAAAAAAACAATAAAAGTATATATATCCATTCAAAGACTGTTCTAATCGCTTTCGTTGCTCCCTTAATACGATTCTTTTCCTGTAAAATACAACAGTTGAACGACCAAAAATGTACAACTAATATAGTATTTGAATTTGGCTTTGCAAAGTGTGCAAAATATTTTGGATTTCTCCAATGAGCCGTCGAGCAACTTTTTAAAGTAAAACTACGTAAAAGTCCGTCTTTGCGACAGTGCCTCTCCTCTAAGTTTGGCTGCACAGTTAGCAGAATAAAACCGAGTTAACAGAGTTACATTTTTTTAGTGCATTATAAAATTTAAATTAATCTCCATAGTTAATGCTTTAACTTTGACAGACCTACAAATAATGCTTCATTGCAGCGATTAATATGCACTACACACATGCAAAACTAGTGTCTGAACCTTCAACACAAAGGTCATTTTGCGTGGTTTACATTTTTTTTTAAAAGCATTTGGATACCCAACTATTTTGCTTACGGCATTTGAATGAGCTGCATTTTACCCCGAACCGTCCAGTGCATTTAAAGACAAACAAAGTGTAGCGATTTGAGATTCTACAATAGTTTATTAAAACAAATTTCCCCCCTTGAATGCAGACTGGTAAGAATGTTACACTTCAGCGGGCCGATGTTTATCACCTTCATTTATAGTGCCGTATATATTTTACTTGTTGGCAGCAGACGTAATCACATTTGTGTCAAACAAACAAAATCATTATCGTTGCTGTACATCGGCCTCGTTTGTGAGTTTGTTTATGCGGGGCCCACCGCGGTGTAGAGTGCATTATTGCACAGCCACAGCGACCTTCATTTTGCTGAAAAATACCCCACACGGTTTCACATGTTGCTTTCGTTGTACATGTAAGATATATGCTTGACATTTCTCATGTGAACGCTTTGCGCCGCTTAATAATGCAAGACGGCCGAAGTTGTTTTGGTTTGGCTCGTATGTGTGTGTGATGCATACGGTACATAAAGTAGCTAACGACAATAGCCTGCGATGAGATACACAGTCTGCGATTAGATGGACACCCGTTCGGGCTCTACCCCGCCTCTCGCCCAAAGCCATCGTGTTTATGCTCCGGCATACCCGCAACCCTAATGAGGATAAGCGCTGTAGGAACTGGACGGATAGCTGTAATACAAAGCAATAAAGAGAGAAGCTGAACAGCATGTGCTCCTTTAATTATTCCAAATCACTTTGGCACAGGGTCGTCGAAGAGTAAGAGGCAGTCCTGAGAGGTGGACGACCCACGGCAAAGTCATAAAAACATGGTGACTGTCTGCTGTTAAGTACTGTGTCCTATAGCTATAAATGAGGAAAAAACTGGGGCAACACAAAATGAAAGAATGAAAACATGGAGAGGCACAAGAACGGCGTAGTGTTCCGACGTTTTAGTTTGACTGTACAGGGTCATTCTCATACCATTTGGTCAATAACGGTAAATGGACTCCCCGCCGAATTTCATTTCATTTCAATTAATTTTACATATATGAGTACAGTATTTGAATTATTGGTAGTCATCACTCAAAAGGTAATTGTTTCAAGCATGGCTGCATCAGCAACCATGTAAAACTAAAGGCGGTAAATATTGCAAAAAAAAAAAAAACTCATTTGAAATCATTTCTTGTTACAAGCGTCTTGACTGTTATTAATCATATGAATTCTGTGAAAATAACTAAGTATAAGTAACAATATTAGCCTCCACAACAGCGGCCGTTGAATTACTGTGTGTTACTCCTGCCGGAAAATGGGGATGGAAAGAGGACTTTCAAAGGCTTGCTTTAGAAGGGGAAATGAGAAAAAAAAAAACTCAGCCTAGAGATAATGTTTTAGAAGATGGAAAGATAACCTCGTGAACGAAATTGAGTTTTTATTTATTTATTTATTTATTTTTAAGAGCTGGCGACCATCATAAACTCAGGCTGACACTTTTTATCTGAAATTGTAATACTCATTGGCACAGAACAAAATATGAAATATGAAAAGTGTCAGGACCTCTTTGCATTAAAGTTGTACCCACTAAAAGGATCCTGCCTCATCTTTGCCTCTCCTGTCGCCGATGCTGGTTGGTAGAGGACCATCGCATTTCATGAGAATTATGAAACTATTCTGGTGACAGCAATTATGAACTCTGTCCTTGTACAGCTTGAGTGCCATCTTCTCCACAAATAGCTTCTTCCAAGGCGCAAGTCCCTTTTTTTTTTTTAGCAATTTTTCTTAAATGACACACTCGGCTTTCCACTTGTGTGGGAATTTTGACACGCACGTGTTGAAAAAAAACAACCTTACTACTCATTGTTTATGCCCTAAATATTCCCTTCCACTGAGCTTGTTGATCACATCTGAAATTCTTAATATTTTAGTTTCTATATCATAAAGGACAAAATTAGACTAACTACCATACTGTAAATTCCGATATTTTAATGATCTCAATTGTTCGTGGGTGTGACAAAATAATCTAAATGAAGGAAATGATCTTATGATCATCAAAATCTGAAAGAGGTATTGAAAGCCAGGTGCATCTGACTATCTCTCCATTCACACTCGCCACCCGTCTCGATCATGTGACATGTACGGTCATAGAAAAAAAGTAAGCCCACTAACTAGCAAAAATGCGGAAAACCCAAAAGTCTTTGGAGAGCTTCGGTGGAAAGGGGAATGTATGAGAGATTGGGGTCCGCTGCGTGCCCAGACAAAATTAGCCCCGTGAATTCTGCCTAGCAACCAGTATGGCAGCACCAGAAAAAAAGAAATGTGAACAATTCTGTTGATCTAAATTGCCTGTGCAATGTGTGTATGCATGCGCCTGATGATGAACATTTTATTACAGCCGCTAATGGTTTTGAAGGCATAAAAAGTATTATTGTATTCCCTGCACTTGACCAAAATTGTCATGCTTTTGTTGTCTTTCAGATCATTAGTCATTTAAAAAAAAAAAAAAAAAAAAGGGACACTAACGTAGTACTTTTGTGCAGTCCATTATTTTGGAGATTTTGTTGTTGTTTCTGATGCGCTTATAAGCCAAAGGGGAAAAAAAAACACACATCAAGGTGGTGATTATGAATCCATATTTGCCTTTTATGCTTCTGATTAAGCATTTGACCCCTCATTTTGAAGCGCCGATTGCTCTAATTAGCCACACTGTTCTCCCCAGTGGTATTTACATTGCCGTACTCCATCCCACCGCCCAGCGCAACGCAAAACTTTTAATGTTGAAAACGAGGCTCCACGCTGCACGGAAGCAAATGAAATCATCATTTATGCACATGGCGCACGGAAGCGAGGGCGAGGACTGGTGTAACTTGCAAAGATGGAAATGCAAATGTGGAGTGAGGCTGGCTGGCTGGCTGGCAGAGTGAGCGTGAGGCGCACCGCACACATCTGCAGGCATAATGAGGCCGTTCAAACATGGAGGCAAACATGCATCGCTGACATCTCTGACATCAAAGGTTCAAGGCGAGGGAGCACTGTATGGAAGGGTGATCATTTTGGGAAATTTCCCCGATGACAAGTAAATAATACGCTTTCAAACACAGACACACACAACCACGCGCACACATATGATGGTAAAGGCACTCAATTTGCTTTGCCTGGTGCAATGCATTTTATTCATAAAGTTTTATAACTTTCTTCATTTTTTTTTTTTTTTTTGTTTGACTTTTAAAATGCTAAATGTAGAATAAATGCCGATCTGCTGATTATAGGAAACGAGCTGTCTAATTTTCATGATCTCGGTGTTTGTAAAAACAAATTTCCCCTAAAAAAAACGACAACAACACTTGACGCGACTTGCCCGACTTATAAAATATAGCAGGAAACCATACCAAAATAGCAAAGTAAAACTGCAATACATGAAGTTATGGTCGCAAATGATTTATTATATATTAGTCGCCAGACTAATGATTTAATAACAGCATGTCAACACAGCGCGGCCTCATCTGACAATCATCGTCAGGTCATAGTGACTTGAGTTGCAGCTGGGCTAAAAATAGCATCTTTTATTCTCATCTCATATCCTCCTTGTGGTCCCTGCCCTGTTTTTAAATGTGGAAGACAAGGAGGAGGAGGAGGAGGTGGAGGAGGAGGAGGAGGAGGAGGGGGGGCGGGATGAGGAGGGTGAATGGCAGGGCCCAGCAGGAAAATGTCTCCAAAGCCAAGCAAGACACAAAAGGTAAGAAACAAACGGGGGAAGAGGCGGAAACACGGCGCTGATGAAGTCAAGTGGATTTTTAAAAATGCATGTGCGGGCATGATTATTTGTGCCACAGAGTGCTTGTGGGGAGCATGGCTGTGAAGTGCGGCGACACTGTTTGGAGACAGTCTTCTGGGAGGAAATAGAGCATCTCCTCCTTGTCTCATCAAGAGCCAAAACATAACACGTTTCCCTGACAACTGCCGGCAAATGAAAAAAGGACAAAGCTGTCCAAGTCTCCTCATTTAAGGAGCCGCGATGAATCATTGTGATGCATCCATGCTCATGTAAACTGGAGGGGGAGGAGTGTCAGGTAATTAGCGTCAACCATAGGTCACGCAATCAGATTTGCAATTCAAATCTATTGGGTCCCCCTGAGGGTAAAAAAATGGCTTTTACTCAACAGTGACCTTACCAAGAACATTTCAATATGTCCGAGCTAATCCTCTTGTAGAGATTCACAGCGTTTTACATGCCCCCCTTGTTCATTAGTTGTACTCATGCACAGAATGACAAAATAGTGTGACTACTTTGGGGAAATTCTGTCAAAATTAACTCAAAAAGACAAGTTCACTTAATAGCTCAGAGATACTTGGACAGCCCTTTTTTTTTTTTTTTTTTTTACAAGAACGTGCATACTAAGTTAAAAATATGCTGCTCAACTGCTGCTCCAATTTTGTCGGCCTTGGTCTGAGCTTTACAGGGAGACGACGGTCCCATTACAGTCTACAGCAGGGGTGCCCACACTTTTTCAGCCTGAGAGCTAATTATGGCATGACCGAGTCAAAATGATCCTATCACCTACTACAAAATGCAAAACACATTATTCATAAATATATTGAGAATCATTTTTTTATATGTACCATATATGCTGGTGTACCTTGCATGATTGCATCAACCTATAAAGCATAATACAACAACAAAAAATGTTTTGTAATTACCTTAGTCTGATGACTTGCACTGAATGGAATTTGCCAGGTTGAATGGTCGTTTGTTTATATGCGCCCTGCGATTGGCCGGTGACAAATCCAGGGTGTAACCTGCCTCGCACCCAATGTCAGCTGTCATATACAGGTACTCCATCCAGCTCCTGATGGATTCATGTATTTCCAAATATTTAATCCAATGATACTACCCTCATGGTTTTTAATAAATCCTTGCTGCTGATGATGTGCATGTAATAAATCCTTGCCGGCAGTCTTTTGGACTTTTTCTTCGTCTTAAAAATAAAAAAAAAGGATCTGCTTTAGCTTTTGCTGCAGTTGGGTGCCACCACCTCACTTAACCACACTAATCTTGACACCTGTGACTAAAGTGGCCTAGTGGCACCTTGAAAGCTCCCCAAACACCATTTGTACTCACACAAATGCACACGCAAACAAAGACACACACACACACACACACGCCCTTCAGGGATGAGCGCTTCATATTTGGAAGGCTCAAAGTTACATAACGTGTAACATTATGTAATTCCAAGCTGACAGCATGGACAGAAAAAAAAACAAACAGCTAAGACAAATGTCCAGACGCTTGTGTCCAAAATAAAACAGAATTAATGAGCCAACCACGAGGCTGTTATCGCATCTCATTGCCGTAACTGTGGCAAACGCTCAATATTATCAGCAGCAGACAGGCGCTGACATACAAGCATTAAAGTCGAAAGATAGACATCTTGCTTGTTTCCAATATTAGACTGGACTTCAAAAAAACATAATCAAATGGTGATTTTTCCAAATATAACGTGAAGTGATGAGCTATTGCTCAGAAGCACGCAGGCGCGCTGACTCACCCCCACCCACCTTGCAGCTTATTCGTGACAAATCAGAGGACTCGATTTGGTCAGCTGTCCTTCCACAGCGTCCATTAAACTCTACGCAAACCTTTCGAATTGACTGGACCGAATTCCTCCCGTCTCCTCCGTTGCTCTTTTATTCCTTTTGAGGCAAAAAAAACTTTTGTTTTTTTCCCTTAAACCTGCCGTGTGCGTACATTCAAGTCAAGGCCGAAATAACTGATACTCGCTGAATCGAACTGTGAGGCAGACATGCTAACCGCATTTTTAAAAAAAAAAAGAGAACTTAAGCCAAGATTTCCAAACTTTCGGTTTTACTTTACATGTGCATATCTTCTTCATCAGCTGCTGTTTAGCTAAATTGATGAAGTAATTATTTTAAAATACACATGTTTAAACGCCGCATCCGCCTTCGTGCACCCGCTGAACCGACAATTCAATTCTGGTAGCGGGCAACGCTCTACTGGTGCATGGACGTCACTTCTGGTTTGTAGCTGATAATGATTACGCCCAACATGATTGCCGCCCTTATGTTGATTAATTATTCCGTTTTATTCTTGATATAAATACAAATCGGCATACTGTTTTTTGACTAGTCAAAGCACATACAGTGTATTCTTTCTTTAAGAAAATGGCGGGTTTTTTTACCTTTGAGAAAAATAAAAAATAATGTCATAAGAATCACACTCAAACATTTTTTTTATGTTTCCGTTTACAGGCACTTAAATGTAAACATTTAACAGCACAGTCCTTACACTTAAGTGTGTGTGTCAACAATAAATACAACGGGAATATACTGTATGGAGATACGGGATATGCAACCATCCATTTTCTATACACAACATATCCTGTTCACTGTCACAGGTGAGCTGGAGCCTATCCCAGCTGACTTTGGGTGAAGGCTAGACTAAACCTCACATATAGCAGATCACTCTAAAAACAGTTGGGTTAAAAATAACACAATTTGGGGTAAAAAAAAAAAAAAAAAAAAAGGACTGTTACACAAATTGGGTCAATTTGACCCATTTTCTTGCATTGTTTTGTACAAATCAGTCCAATTTTTGGAGTTGTTTTGCACAAAACTACCCAGTTTGGGGGTTGTTTTATGCAAAAACAACCAAGAAAGTTGGGTCAAATCGACCCAACTTGTGAATCGGTCCGTTTTTGACCCCAAATTGTGTTATTTTTAACCCAGCTGTTTTTAGAGTGATCGCACATATAGAGACAGACGACCATTCACCAAGTGGGAAGTGAATTTAGTGACAGTAGTTCTACATCAAAATGTAATAAACAAATGAAAATTGTGAATATTTTTAGAGAAATACTGGAGCTAAACACAAGGTCTTTCTTGGGTCATTTCCAGATAATGGGATAATGGAGGCCCATTCACCAAAAGTAAACATTTTTCACCTCAAAATATAGGCAGGATATGAAACAAACATTCTGGACTCAACCCATACATTTGTTGATGTACATTTCTCTGCCTGAAGCGCTCCAAATCGAGCTGGCGGTGATTCTAAAATATGCCATCATCAAGGTGCTCATTATGAAACTGAGGACGTGAACACACAAAGAGCGAAAGAAGCCTTTTAGCCAAGGCGAACATGACTAGAATAGACAGAAGAACAAAATTAAAGGGGGGAAAAAAGGGGCCTGGAGTCCTGGCAGGTTAGCTGCTGAGCAAGGGGCACACATAAATCTCGCTCGAAGAAATGTTGTGGCAGCACTCAACTAATGGTTTCCTCTGTGTGTGGATACCTTTCCGGGGCTGCGACTGACAACAGACCGCACTCCCCCTCACAATGGGATGAAATGCTGTTTCGATACGATTCAACACATCTGTGCGCTTAAAAGCCTCCTCGTGTGACTCAAAGCGCGGCCCGCACTCCAGCGGACACACGGAACACTCATCGCATCTCATTGCAGCTCTCCCTTACATCTCCTCAAAATGGGGTTAAGCGTCATTGAGATCAGACTTCCTCAAACTCACGGCAGCTCCGTTTTCACGGAGTCGCCGACGGACGCAATAAAATGCCGAAAGTCAAAAGAGGACGCGTTTCTCTTCATCACTTTTGCGAGACAAAACAGACAGATTCACAAACACCACTGCTTGACTGGAATAAAAAAAAAAAAAGAAGAAAGAAACAAGAGAGGGACAGTACTCTAATGCAGGTGGGCATGAACAGCCACAGGCACATTTCCTTTGTGTTACTATGTTTGAATGCAATAACAATACAATGTATGTTTCTCTATTAAAAATGTGCGAAAAAAAAAAAAGTGTTTTACTGGGGGGCCGGAACAGATGAATGCCATTTCAATGTATTTCATGGGAAAATGATTTGATATACCAATAAATTGAGTTACAAGCTTGGTCACACAAGGCAAGGCAGCTTTATGTACGTAACACATTTATTTAACTCAATGTGGTTCACATAGTGACAAAACAACTTTTAAAGGCAAAAGAATTGAAGCCGCTCTTAACGTGGAAGTCAACCCAAAGATATTTTTTTCAAGAATATGTTCCCAGCAGGCCCACTCGTTGAAACAGGGCATTCGGATTCATTTTACGTTTGTGGAATATAAGTTAAGCAGCAAAATGCACTCGTTTTTAGCCATCTGAGGGGGCGGCCATTTTGGCTTCTGTCGACTGAAAATGACATCACAACCGCTCACAACGACCAATCACGGCTCAGATTCAGAAAATATAGTATAAACAGTATAGAGATTTTTTTAAAAAGTGTCAAAAAAAAAAAAAAACAAGAAAAACAAGCATTTCAAAAATGTAGCAGAAAGCCAGAGGTCAAAGGAGCCACGTTGCCACATCGTGCCTCATCTAGCCATATTTTCCTTTAAAATTCTGTTGGAATTCTGACTCAACATTGTAAATTTTCCATATATTCTAATAAGTTTGGGTGCTGGGGAATTGGGTGTTGACCTGAGAAAGTTGGGGAAACCAAGATTGAAATAAAGTCAGAGGAATCTCAATTTAAATGTCAGGAAATGCAAGAATGAAACGAACACGGGATGTTTCATTGCACTGGACTGCTTTTGAGCCTGTTCAGGACACTTTTTGTCCGCTTCTCGCCATCATTTTGCGTTCTACTCGTCACTTGCACGGTGCGGAGAGCCTCTTCTGCTGTTTAGAAGGCTCACTTATTTGCGAAGACGTCAAAGCTTCAGGAGAAATGAGCCGGGGCCATCATCAGGTGTTACGAAGCAACTAAACGTGGCGACCTTGGAGGGTTGGCATTCGAAAACAATCCTCTCGAGGACATGAGTCACACCATCAACTGAGACCATTTGGAGCGCACATCCTGCACTCAGACACAGGCAACCTTCAGATGTTTTTGCACCTTTTGCCCAGTAAATATCTCAGGTTCATGATATGATTAGATGTACTTGTTCAGGGGAAGAAAAAAAAAAAAAAGCTATGATGTTAACATTGCAAATTTGCTTGACCTTTTGGGCACTCGACTCAACAGTCAAATACGAGTACTCGTCTAACGTGGTCCAATGCAAAAGTTGTATTTAAAAAAAAAAAAACATAAAGCCTTCACAAATGCTATTTTTTTATTCTAATACTGTCAATGGAACAATATTATTTTGGTTGTAAGTTGTAGTGTTGCATTGGGACTCATTTGGTAATTTAGCAACTTGAGAGAGAGAAAAGTATGACAATAATAAGAAAACCATTTTATTTTTTGTTTTACTCACAATTAAAAGGACAAATCATTATTTTGCTGGGAACATATCCTTGAAAAAAAATATCTTTGGGTCGGTTTTCCCTTTAAGCAGCAAAATCCACCCGTCTTTAGCCATTTTGTCGCGTCTGTCGTCTGAAAATGACATCACGGTTGCTCAGGGCTCAGATAACGACCAATCACGGCTCAGCTTCAGAAAACAGGTGAGCCACCTATGGACAATTCAGTGGCTTCAATGAATCGACACTCTAAAAACAGTTGGGTTAAAAATAACACAATTCTGGGTCCAAAATGGACCCATCCACTAATTGGGTCAATCTGACCCAACTTCTTGCGTTGTATTGTACAAGAGCCCGATTTTGGGTGTTGTTTTTGTACAAAACTACCCATTTTTGGGGCTGTTTTCTGCTAAATCAACCCAGAAAGTTGGGTCAAATTGACCACAGTAGTGGATCGGTCCATTTTGGACCCAGAATTGTGTTATTATTAACCCAACTGTTTTTGCGAGTGTAATATCCAAGTTTTTGGTGACGTGGTAGGAATCCAGTCCTTGCAGAAAATCCACACAAGCGTGGCGAGAACATGCCAACATCACATAGAAAGGCCCCCTGGCTGCTCCTGCCATGCAATACTGGATGCTTTTGACTGCGAAGCAGACGTGACGACTACATGCTCGACCTCGGTGCCTAGAGAGACCTAATAAAAATGATAGCAATCATTTTGACCTTTGCTTTTTCATCAGATGGCAAAGCCATATTGCTATAAGGGGAAAAACTGTCAGCCTCACCTCCATCTACTGTATAATGAAATGTGCCATATGACCTGTGGTCATGAGGAAAAGGGCAGGGTGTTCTATTTTTAAATATGGGATTACACAAGCAAGTAAACTATATATGCACCACCATCCTGTATTTTTGCTACAAGCATACAAAGTCACGCTGCGTCAGGGTGGGGAAGACACACGGTGGTTAATAAATAACAATACACCGTACTGTCCTCACTGGGGGCACTTTAAAACGTCAAAGTGAAGTGTTAACTCAGTTGTGTCTCCATAGCAACTGGACCGGGGACATATGAGTGTACTAAAAGAAATAATAGTAGTCTTGTGGTCTTTGACAATTAACAAGGTGAACACAACTGATCTAAGTACAAGCACAATGTCATACTTCCCGCCATTAACGGCAAGACAGCCAGCAGCAGACAATTTTTATTTTTCCCTACAATTTTTGGGCTTAAAATGCTCGACAAGGATTTCCTCGAACAGAATTTAAATGGGTTTTGTATTTTGGGGCAAAATGTAGCCAGGCCTGAGTAGTCAAATCACCTGAACAAAATCAATGTTTTGGAATGCTCGAGTGGGGAACTTCTCCGAGCCAAGACTGACATTCCACTGGAATACTTTTGGGGAAGAGTGATGGATCTCATTTTCAAGTGCGCTGGCACGCAGGCCAATTCGCCACAAACGCTGAACTATTTGGAAAGTGAGCAATATTATCTGGAGAATTATGTCCAGGCCAAGCAGTCGTCACACGAGACTTCGGTTTTTGTCACAAGACCTCAGTTCGGCGAGCATCTACCACTTTAACGATGCGTGTGTGTGTGTCTGTTTTGTTTGGCAAATGACGAATGACGGACAGGCAAAATTTACAGACACGCCCACCACTGCTAGATCTGTCTCACGCACTAACAGCCAATTAGAGTGCTCAATTGTCACCTATGGCTGACGCCATTTTGCATCCTGTTATCAACGGCTCATGCGTTCCAATAACATCTGAAAAGCACAATGACAGAAAATCAGTTCATTCTTCTTAACTTGAAACATATCTTTTTACCTAGTTTTGTTTCTGCCTATACGATGAGTGTGTTGGACAACATTGGTATGTGTGCATTTTATTTCATGACACCATGACTGTGGATGGTATAATAAACAATGACTCAACGGCCGTGTTGTCTGCTTGCTATATTGAGAAAGTAATGGTTTTGATTGACATGGCTTTATTCAAAACAGATTATTTTACCATTTGAAATTAGATAAATTGTGAGCTTATTCTTTAAAGCGGAAGTCAACCCAACCATATTTTTTTCATGAATATCTTCTACCACTAGTTGAAACAGGGCATTCTGATTAAGTTTGCGTTTGTGGAATATAAATTAGGCCGCAAAATGCACTCGCTTTTAGCCATCTCTGTGGGCGGCCATTTTGACTTCCGTCGACTAAAAATGACATCACAACTGCTCACAAGGACCAACCACGGCTCACCTGTTTTCTGAATTTGAGCGGTGATTGGTCGTTGTGAGCAGTTGTGATGTCATTTTTAGTCGACGGAAGTCAAAATGGCCGCCCCCAGAGATGGCTAAAAGCGAGTGCATTAACACTTATTCCACAAACGCAATATTTATAAGTGCCTTGTTTCAACTAGTGGGCTTGCATAGAACATATTCTTGAAAAAAAGAATGTTTACGTTGACTTCCAAAGAAGAAGTGGTATATGTGTGCATTTGATTTCATGAAACCATGGATGTAATGACAAACGATGACTTTTCGGCCATGTTGTTTGTTTGGCTACGGTGTGAAAGTACTGACTTTGATTGATATTGACTGTAAGAATCACTGAAGTGCTCTTGACATAGACATAGATTCTCTTAAAGTTTGCATTTAGTTTGTGGATCACTTGTAATATCAGTCTTTAAATATGCATTTACCACAAATGACTTGTAGAAGAGTATCAAAGAACGCTGTATCCATATGAAAATGACATAAAAAAAATCACAGGTATCAAAATCTTTGGCCAGAGAGTAACAACGGTTGGCCCAGGCCACCACATATCTCCGCACCTAACCGTGGATTGTGCAAAAAAAACGTAACATGTCTATTTTGACAAAGATGTAGACAGTATGGACAAATATCTGTTTTCAAAAAGTAAAAAGTCACCATGCAAGTACTCAAGTACATATAGGCGAAATGATGCTGAAGCACAGTAAAGAAGCATTTGCACTTGTCGCTGCGTTACCTGACTGGAGCTGGACGGGAAGGAAGAGATGGGCGGGACGTCCAGGACCTTCAGCTCGTACATGCTCCCGTTGAGGATGACGGAGGGTCGGTACACATATCTCGAGCGGGTCGGCGTATACACCTCTGAGAAGTCGTTGTAGATGAACTGGCGAATGATTGACGTTTTGCCCACTCCGGGAGCACCGATGACGGCGATACTCAGCGTCTCCACCATTCCTGGTGCCCCGGGTTAACACCACGGACACCGAGCCGGAGACGAGCTGGATTTCCTGTTCGTGGCTCACCGAGAGCCAAGTCACACCTCCAGGCCGGAGGGCCGAGCAAGTAATCCACGAAGCCAGCAGACTTGTGTTCTCTGTAATGGCATTCTGTGGAGGGAGTGAAGGAAAAGACAAGTCGGGTCACAAATGATACCTCAGAAAAATATGTTCTTGTTGATGTCCATAAATGCGTGCAAAACAAAGTTTGGAATTCGGAATGCAACGTGGTTTGTATGTCAACGATAATAGAAAGATTTGTCCAAAATAAATAAAGGCATTTTTAAAAAGATGATATACGACAATAAATTGGATGATCGTTACACGTGCAAAAAATAGAATAATGAAAGAAAATAAAACCTCAGACACAGAGGGGAAACTGTTTTTTGTTTTTTTTTTGTTTTGTTTTGGGTTTTTTTTTATGAGAGACCCCCCTGCATGGGAGCCCACGTAGGTGTCCTCCACATGGACATAATCACAGCCTGGCTTCAATCTGACCTTGGCCGAGACGCGCCGGAGCTCTCGGTGTCTTCATCGCTTCTTCATCCCCACGATGCACCGTTTCCACGCACCTCCATCACACGGCACCCGGACGCGCTCCACGTGTGGTAAAATCACACACCGCCACATATTATACTTCCTCAAATCGACGCTATGGATGGATTCATTCAGCTTCGGGTCACATTAAGAGGAAAGAAGGTAATCCTCAAAGGCGTGTCAGGCGTGGGGTTTGTGTTATGGCATCCTATTGACGAGCACCGTGCGTCTGCGGATAAGGCACCAGCTTCTCGCGCTCTTTCTCTCCCCTCTCTCTGTCACGTGATCCAGTGTGGAAGCTGTCACGGAGGCGCAGGAGGAGTGTACATCATCTCGCCGAGGGACACGACTTATTGGCGGAGAGCGGCTCCACGGCCACGGCAGAGACGATGCGCCCAATCCATCACAACCCCACCAATGGCCACCGATCCACTTGGTGACAATTAACCACTTTAATGTGCAGGATTCCCGCGGCGCTTGTAAAAAAAAAAAAAAAAAAAAAAAATCGTCATTCATTTGGCTTTTACGAGCACTCAATGTCCACTTTAACTTATGCGGTGTTTGCCAAACTTTCTTGTGACTAGGCATGTTATTTTTTACGTAAGAAGGAGGTCACGGGGGCACAGTCACAGAAAATTGTCACGAAAAGTATCCAGCCATTCGTCGACTTGTTCAGGCACAACTCCAGGAATTTTTCTCCGCCGGGGCGAAAGGGGCGATGAGAAGATAATTTGTAAATATATTTTAGACTATCAAATAAAATACTGGAGGGGCTTGACTGAGGCTACACATCTGACGGGGCTATAGCGCCCCCTAGGCCCGGTGTAGCGCCATCTCGCCATCCCTGCACTTGTTCCAGAGCTCGTCCAAGGCATGGATAAAGGCACCGTTGATTGGGCTAAACATAAGCACGTATGTAATAGGTCTGTTTTTGTATGCAAAAACAATGTCTGCACTATAAAATTCACCCTCCTGAAAAACTCAATATTTTTTAATGCATTTTTTCTGACTGCATTCAGAACATCTTAATGACGGCCATTTATGGGCGAGGACTGCTTCCCCCCCCCCCACACACACACACACATCAGCATGACTACATTGAAGGAGGAAAGCATTGTAATGTCGTTTCCTGGCTTGCTTTGAGCCTCTTTATCTATACTGTTGTATAAATGGCCACCGGTGGATACACAGGTTGATTGTATTAGAAAGAAAATAAGGATAGGCATTTATTCAAGGATATGTTCAATATTTTGGTTAATATTTTTGTGTACGGTGTGCCCCTCGCTACTTTGCGGTTCCGTTTTTGCGGATTCACTCTATTGCGGTTTTTCATTTGTGAATTTAACCTATTGCAGTTTTACCTTGCTATTTTTGGCGCATTTTCTTGCAGAAAACTGCGCGAGAATGCAACCTATAATCAGCAACTCTGTATTCATTCTACATTTTGCATTTAAAAAAGTTAGATTTATGAAGTGTAACAAGTGTTAAGAAGGCTGGGCATCATGTGGGGGAGTTTGTAATAGCTCAATAGGGGGGTAAATCAATACAGTGCAGTTCTTAACCACTGCAAGCCTCAATCACATTAAGGAAAATACTGTCACGTTAAATCAATACAGCTGAATTGAGCAGGACCATTCACAAGTCTTTTTTTTTTCATTCGGAACATTTTATTTTGTGCCTTTAAAGCAGAATGGGCGTGCAAAATAATTTGGAACTACATTTTAATATTCCTTTGTATGTATTATTTTTATTATTTATTACTAATATGCTTTTCATGGACGTCTAGTGTTGTGTCTACCTCACACTCGAGAGGACATAGGTTGGAAATCTCGGTGTCGGCCTTCCTGTGCAGTGTTAAAATTATTCTGCTCTTGCTTACGTGGGATTTGTTCAGGGACAATCCAGAACATGTCCAGTGGAACACATTGTTACTGTCTACAAGTCTATGCACACCTCTTACACTGGATCGGATTAGATTTAGCTGGTGTATCTAATGTTGAGTCCAGTTTGTTTAATAGTGTGAGGCACTCGGCCCTTTTTTCTGCTTTACTCCTCATAAAACATGAGCTGCGAAAATTGGAACAGCTTTGGTGTAGGCAGGGACGGTGGAGTGCATGCTAAATGTTGGTCATTCATTAACAGAAGCAGCCAGGTCGAAAAGTGCTGGTAAGACATTGATTTATAAAAAAAAAAAAAAAAAAAAAACCTCTTCATTAGCACAGTGGACAACAATAAGATGCTGATGGAAGGGGAAAAAAAAAAAAAACAGATCATATTCAGCATGTTTGAAGTTGCCAGCAGGTTAACACTAATGATCTATAATAATACTCACTGAATCATAAGGGGAGAGTAAACCAATCAATAAGCGAGAGAACGCAACCTTGTGGGTGTGTGTACAGTGTTATTGATAGTGAAGGCAGGTGGTAGACTGACTGAGAATGTGTGACGTGACGTAACCTGGCAACATTTTGGAGAAAAATATTCCATCGAGACACAGCTGGCTCGGCCGAGGCATAAGAGAACAAAGTGGCTGCTTGGGGGCCCCCCTGGCCACTTTGAACATCTTCAAGAATTTAAACAGGTGATACCAACATGACAATACAATCGAATCGCTAGACGTCAAGCAGAGGTGACGGCGCGGTCAAATGATGTTTAGGGCCCCATAAACACTCGCTTTCGGCACTGTACATGGAAGACATGTCAGTCGATCACTGCGCTGCGGGAGTCTGGGACCAATTGAGCGACACACTCTGTTGGAGGCCATTTACAAAACCGGATCAATCTTATTGATCGTCCGCAGAGCAAAGACAATAGTCGCGATAGTGACTGAAGGGACGATGAAGTTACTACATTAGCATGTGACATTGATTGTCCGGGGCGAGCATCACGGCCCCCTTGAAGCGTTGCGGCTGAAATCCTCGCTGAGCCCCCTGAAAGAGGCAGACCTAAAATGGCCTTTAAGAGGAGCCGCTTTGATTTGTGAATGCACTTGGCACCCGTGAATGAAGAGGGCGAGGGGGTGGAATTGAATCCTCATGTTGTGCTCATAATCGTTATTGATAGAATTTTGAACTGCAGCTATGAAGTTTTGTTTTTTGTTTTTTTTTTGCAGATGATGTGGTTCTATCGGCTTCATATTCCCTGGTATTTGTCCCTTCTCACCACAGGAAGCCCCCAGAGAAGACCCAGGACACCTAGAGAGACAATGTACCACTTACTACGACTACTTTGATATGTGGTGATGCAATCGGGACGAGTCACTCACTTTTGGGGCATTTCAGCAAGATGACGGCAAAGTTCAGAATTCACATCTCATTTGTTTAGATCTGTATACATACATACATGGTTAATATCAAGACCGGGGGGGAAGAGAGGGACCCTGCCATCTCTAAATTAAATAAACAGAAAAGCAGAACATTGGAAGCTTTAAAAAAAAAAAAAAAATCTGTTTTATCAAGAAAGAGTGTGATACCCCATATATGTACCGTATGTGATGCAAGCCAGGACACAGAAGCTAACTAACTACCAGGATGGTAAACTTAAAGGGGAAGTAGTCAACAAACATTTTTTTTTTCCAAGAATATGTTCTATGTAAACCCAATAGTGGAAACCGGGGCATTCTGGTAAATATTGCGTTAGTGGAATAAGTGTTAATCCGCTCGTTTTTCGGCTCAGATTCGGAAAACAGGTCAGCCGTGATTGGTTGTTGTGAGCGGTTGTGATGTCATTTTCAGTCGACAGAAGACAAAATGGCCGCCCCCAGACACGGCTAAAAACGAGTGCATTTTGCTGCTTAACTTATATTACACAAATGCAAAATGAATCAGAATGCCGTGTTTCAACTAGTGGGCCTGCTGGGAACACATTCTTTAAAAAAAAAAAGATGTTTGGGTTGACTTCCGCTTTTTGGATTATTAAACTACGCTTTAGTTTGGGGACTTTGTAAGTTTAAAAAGTATAACGTCAATGGGATGCATTTTGGCCAAAAACTCCCTGGAAGAAAAAGCCGCACAGTAGAATTGATCAAGACTTTTAATATTTCTGTTTTGTATGATGTACACGCAAGAGGACAAAAAAACATTCGGCATTGTTTTGTTTTTTTCCTTTCGTTTTTATAAACATCAGATGTCGCCACAGACACTGGTAACAGAGCCACCTGCAAATCAATCGATACTAAAGGTGATAGATGCTTACACCTTGCAGAGCTGATGAAAAGGGCATCAGTGCAGGGACGGGGAAAAAAACAAAACAAAAAAACAAAAATCCAATTAATCTTCAAGAGTGAGAAACTGAGTGCTCTCCTAGCCAGCCATACCAACACTGGTTACTTTAGTGTTACCAACAGCCGCTTCATCATTTACACGTAATCCTCCTCAGCCTTCATCTCATTTGGCCCTCCTTGCGTTGCCCTGATGCAAACAAACACACAGAAACATCTACCAACAGAAAATTCAAGAATGGAATGACTACAACAGCGCTCAGGGGGGCCGTTTCGGTCTATAGGAAGTCCAGGTCAAAAGGAAAGAAACACACGCAGGCGCTAATGATGAAGCCAAGAGCGCGTGCCTGCAGCTCGCGCACATAAAAAGCATTTGAGCATATTCAGTACGTGGCACCCTAAATAAATAGAGTGTGACAAAGAGCTGAGGCAGCATTCCGTTGGGTCTTCTTTACCCCAAGACGATGACAGGTGGAGAGCTAGACCTGCGCATTTGGATTACTCGGTTGATTTAGCGGGCGCTAACGACATACAAACTCAATCAGGTTGAAAACAAGTCAATAAATGATGAAGAGACAAAAGAGCTGGTAGACGGACAAGACAGTTTGCGGCAACCGGCGCGGCCCCGCACCGCATGACGGCGCGACGCGCTCCACGGGGAGGAGAACCAGACGGGCGGCATCGTAGTTTCTTTGGATCGCCCCTCCTCTCTCAGTTCTTCAGCACCGCTTCGTAGCTCTGGAACACGCACTGGGAAACCTCGGGGGCTCGACATCTCAGAGAGACCTGAGAAAGATCGCAAGCAGCCTTTAACCGCGCGGCACACGGCTTGAAAATTCACAGCAGCTGTTTCGGTGTCGATGTCCGCTTAGAAGGTGGCCGAGTTTGTTCGTCACTTGGTGATAGGGTGGTGCCTACAATATAAATATAAACATAGTCTGCTCACTCCAGTTCAAATTGTAGGACTTTGGGGCACAAACTAACGAGAGAACATGGGAAAATGACCAATAACCTGTAGAATTTAATAAAAAAACAACAATGATATATATTCAAGAGGGGAGGTAAAAAAAAATAATAATTGGGTGCTGGCCCTTTTAAAACTGGCGATGTGGTTGTGTTCCGAATTAACCAATCACAATCAAACTGAAGTGAAATGGAAGTCAGCGCACACCGTCCACCATTTTAAGCGCCTGCGCCTCAACACAAAGGTTGAGTCACAATTTCTCCATTTTGGAATGGCTCTTCGTGTGATGCCAAATTTGCCAGCACTTGTTACTTGCCGCAGATGAGTTTATTCACAAATGAAAGGAGCATGGCATAATTGTATTACAAACACAATTGCCGTATTTCTCAAAGCTTTGCGCCAGTAATTTTGTCCGGTCCGTTTTTGGACTTCTGTGCGGAATGGTCAGATTTCCCCCCCCCCCCCCCACCAAAAAATAAACGTTGACTACTGGAGAATCTGTAATTGCAGCGATTTTCTGGGGAAAGCGGTGCATTATCCGTCAGAAGAACAATAATTTGGGCCAAGACTGTATACATATACAGGTGGATAAAATTGTTAGCACCCATTTGAAAAACCCAGTACAGTAGTCAAAGAAATAACTTGAAATCTAAGGAGCACCTAAAGTGACAGGCAAGGGATTTTAATTTTTATTTTTTATTTATTTATTTTTTTTTGTGGGTTAAAATCTCAAAAAAATCTTTGTGTTCCCTGGCAAATATTGCATTATCCTGCAAATTTGGTCTCTTGGCAGTGTCGCCCTTCCAGATCTGTCTTGTAAAGCAAAGTAGCGTAGGGTAAACAAATGTAGCATCCATGGCACAAGGGGCTTCTAAAGTCAATCTTTTAGTCGGCACAAACCCAGGAAGTCACACTTTTATATTTCAGTCACACTTGGCGCTCTTGGTTGAATTCATTAGCATGGACGGCTAGTGCCTCTGTCTGACAGCGCCGACCTGATCATTATGTCTGACATGGATTCGCCACTATTTGACCCATCAGGGAATAGGAAACACACTCAATTTCAGTTTGTAATATACACAAGCCACCACGAAGGGAGGTTGACACACAACACGCTTGTAAAGTTATATTCGGGGGTCGCCATTCTCATATACAACTTGACCCAGGGTTCCTAAAATGTGGGAAGACATGACTAGGTATCGTGCATTTATTCACGGACTGACAACGATGCTTCAAACATACACCATCGCCGACATTGCGCCACTCTCTCGTTTTTGCGTGAGTAAGCCGCACGCACGCACGCGTCATTGGTTTCGCTTATGCTTCTTGGTTGGCTTGGGCTGCGCCCCGGCCTAGGACTCGCACAATTCCGCGGTTTTTCTCGTGAACATTTTATCTATTAATATCGATCCCGATTCACGACACACATCGATATTGAATTATCGCCCAGCTCGGCGGGGTACCGTCATTTTTGTCCGGGCCTACTTTCCATGAATTTGTTTTTTTGAAAGAATTCTCTTGAACCACAATTCAAAAGCTACGTCGGATTTTCAATGATTCATTTTCACATTTTTTCGAGCAGTAATGGCGGAACGCCGTCGATCGCGGGAGCTCTGAAATGATTAACGGCAGTGATATAGACGACACGATTGTGGACTTTGGAGCAGTAGCACCGGTCGAATGTGATATATTTTTTTTTTAGACAAAGACAATATAGACGTCTTTGTAAGAGAAAAGAGTGTGTTTTTTTTTTTTTTTTCCTTTTTAAATGTAACGCAGTGCTTCAACTGCACTGGCATTTTGTTTTTACCTCTTCGATCGAAAGAGTAAAGTTGAATAAACGCAAGTCTGCGTGAAAGCCACATGTCATTCTTTTGGAATTTTGTTTCTGTCTGCTACAGGGGCTGAGATATTCATTATTTGCTAGGTGTTGAATTTCTGGGAAAACTTCAGGCGTTCAAGGGTAATTCCAAAGACGGCCTTTAGGTTTTGGGGAGCTGTTGAGCCAGGCGCTTTCGGCCTTAATGGGTTAAATAACAGCGGGTTACCAACAATTCTGTCCACGTGTGCACATACACACATATATAAATACACGCCTGTATACGAATGCATACATATATACAGTACATATGTCAGATCTATGTTTTCCAACACATTCCAGTGAAGTGGTCAGAAGCGGAATTCATGCTCAAACTTGGTTTAACCAAAATCCACAATTACCATCTGAAGAGGGGAGATGGTGGTGGTGGTGGGGGGGGGGGACAAGCCGGCCTACATCATTGGTCACACGGTTGCTATGGGGACACGAGATAGCAGATGAGAATGTGTCCAAAAGATAAGACGTGCCCCCATTTCTCCAACTCGGCTTTGTTTCTCCTATTTTTCCGTGACGTTTGTAGATGAAGTGTCTTCAGTCAAACTCATTCACTCCTCGTCAAACTCGGGATAGACGTGGAGTGCCGAAATGGGACAAGACTATAATATGCCGGGGCAAGAAGTAAAATGTCATGGGAGAATTGAAGCCAATTAAGTTGCTTCTTTAGGGAGAAAGGTGCAAAAGTGAAACAATTTCACTTCTGTGTTCAGCTGTTGTAACAATTAGCGTGAACGTATTTTCTTCCGGAGTGCAACAGAGGGCAAAAAATACGCAGCGGCACGGCCTTCACTCTGTCTTTCGCTTCTAAAAATAGCCTCCGCCGACGTGGCATTCGACGCGCATCGCCAAGGAAGCAGGTGCAGGCAGCCAGCAGCTCAGGGGCAAGTGACAGAACAAACGGGGGACATGGAGCATCAGCTTTTCTTTTCTTCGCTAATGAGCGCTAACCTCAAAGTAGCGTCCAAACGCGCACGTCCACGCACTCGCGCGCAAACCGCTGAGTCCAAACTGAAGACGGCGAAAGCGTCATCATCGAATGCAAAGTGCGAACGAACAGGGTATGCTAAAAGAAATAAACATCAATTATTTAAATGTGCTTTCACTTCAGCTTGTGGGGGAAGAAAGAAAGTAAGGAATAACAATCACTTCGCCGTCTGTCCACGCATTAGCTACATCCGCTTCGTCTAAAGAGATCCCATAGAAAGCGTCTTTGAAGAACGCCCGGAGAATGAAATGACCCGGATCAATGAGAATATTCACAGGCATGTCTTTGGGGGGGGGGGGCGGGGGGGGGGGGGGAGTGTTATTATTTAACAACAGTTGGAATTGTGTTTGCAGTTTGAGGTCGTATAGAAATACGTTACATACTTACAGAACATGCCGCTGTGTAGTTCGAAATGACGGCAAACTACCGGGACATCCATCACAATAACACGTTCGAGCTGACTGATAGGCTTTTGCATTCCTTTGGTCTAGATGCAATTTTTTTTTTTTTTTTTATCATGTTCAACCGGTTCACCTCAAGGATGTGTTTCATCTGCACTTCTTCAAATTTCATATACTAACGATTGCCGTAGCCGTCATAACTGACAGTTTCGTTATAAAATATGCCGATGATTCTGTCATTGTCAGCTTGCTTCGCGAGGGTGAGATCGGTCGTGGCCAGGTGCTTGTCGACTTTATTTCCTGGTGCGATCAATCCTTCCTTCTACTCAATGTTTCTAAAACAAAAGAGGTCTATACTGTACATCGATTTGAGATGTTCGTCCCCGGTCCCTCAGTGTAGTTTTCTTCATAGCCAGTCAGTTGAACAACTACAAAGATCTCAGCACTATAATAGATGATGAACTCAAATTTGAGGTGAACTGAGACACTTTGCAAAAACGGTCAGCAACGGCTTTACTAAATTTCAGCTGGATAAAAGCCTTCTGAAAATGTTCTATAGTGCTTTTATTGACTCTGCCATGTTTTTTTATTTTTTTTTTTATCCCTTGTTTCCCCCTGGTTATTGTAAACTGCGCACTTTACTGTGCCAACATGTAACACTACAGCTACTGTATACAGTATAAGCTGACTAGAAGTCTGCCCTTTTTTAAAAATCTATTCTTTATTGTATATTTGCACTTTACTTATAGATACTGTATCTATGCTGACCAGTAAACTGTCATATCATTTTTTTTTTTTTGTCCCTGGCACCATAGTGACCACGTTTACATGCAGTCAATGTTCGGGTTAAGGTCAAAATTCAGATTTCGGAAATATTTAACCCGTTTACATGGGAGGAAAAAAAAAAAAAAAAAACATTCCCCACTTGCAAACCTTCCCAAATTACTTTTCACACACAGGGTCGGGTAGCTTTAAATATATTTTTTTCCCTTTAATAAATCAAATGATTTAAAAATCGCATTTTATGTGTACTTGGGTGTCTTTGATAATTAATTTTGTTTCATTATGTTCAAGATTCAAGTGGGTAAACTGCATACATTTAATTAAGCATTGTCGAAGAGTGCAGATACTTTTCACAGCACTGTACCTCACTAGTGAGAGAACTGGAGAGAAACAAAAGAAATCCACTTCACAGGATCGCCATTTAAAAGCAGTCAGCCATTTTTTTGGTCATCGATTGTCAAGAGTGCTATAAATGCTGCAAGCCATATTATTGGTTGGCAGATACCTTTTTGATTCATGTTACTTAATGACGGTTGCACATCTTAGGATTGATTGATATGTATAGTCTGATGTCAAGGCAATGCATGATATCACGTTGGCCTCGGGAGTAGGGAACAAAACCTTTTGGGGTCTTGGGTCTTAAGATGAAAATGTTTAGAAACCGTGTGTGTGAACTCACCGTGTAATTGGGGTTCCCTGCCTGGGCCCTGAGCTCCGCAAGCACCCAAATTCCATTGGTGAGTTTCATAGACTGGTACAGCATGTCCTGACCCTCCACGGTTCGCTTCGCTATGGTGAAGATGTTGCTGCCCTGCAGTTTGCTTGAGGCCGCATCTTTTAAAAAAAAAAAAAAAAAAAATACAAATTTTTTTTAAAAGTCATCTGAACCACAATATATGACTGGAAGCCAGCTCTTTAAAAATAGTCAATTAACTAATAAAAGGTCCTCCACAGGGTCTTGCTGATGTGATGCACTAGCCTGTGTAATACTCATTTTCTGCTCACAAGAAAAATAATTATCTGTGAGGGAAAATATCCATTAAGCTGTCATTAGCATTTCTTCTCCAGCTCGGCTCCTTTGTTGGTTGCATAAAACCAAATTATCCAATGCAAATAGGGACTGAAGCTTATGAATTGTCATTAAATACAATTTGCTTGAATTGGACACAAATGACGTTCATATTTGTCAGGCCGAATGCCGTGCGACGACATTTTATGGTTAAAGTCCTTCTCACCCGAGTTAAGATGGCAGTCGTTGAGCTGGAACTTGGACTCATTTTCATTCGGAATGTCTTTCCATGTGGCAAGGAAGACCTGTCGCTCTGCACATAAAAAAGACAAGCAAAAGGTGCGTTGAAAGCCTTTGCGCTAATGAGTACCGATGTAACGATATAAAAACAATATAAAATGCTTAAAGCTTGCATCGATGTTCCCCCCCAAAAAATGTGGATGGCTGCAGCACCACACTAGCGCACGGAGACAAGCATTGTAGCGATTAAAAAAAATAAATAAATAAAATAAAATCAAATAAAAAAAAAAAAAATCGGGAAATGAGTGAATCCTTACATCCCTACTAATGAGACAATACCAGTAAACAATCATGGCGTGGGAGATATTGTACTCTCTTTTGGACCCAGCATCAAACACATCCAAACACACACAAGATGTAAAAAGGTATATATAAAACACGAGTATAAAATTGCATATGAACCTCCGCATTATATCTAAACAGGCAATCTGCCAAGAAGGCCCTCGCTGACAGATACTGGCCCTCGCTACATGAGAGGGATTTGAGGGCACTGAGTGAAGAGCTGCAGCAAAAGCACTCACCCATCTTCCCGTCCTCTACGAAGAGCATGCTGATGGGATACTGGCAGCTGAAGTAGAAGACGTCAATGTTGTTCTTAACGGCCACCTACGACACCGGCGCCGTTCAAGTAAAGCGGGAGACAGCAGCGCAAAAAAGAATCACTTGTCAAGCGAAAGATCTTTTAGTCACAAATACCTTGTCACACGAGCGCACCTTTTATGCACGAGAGCGGAGCGACTGTCCAGCTACATCAGGTCCACGTGCATAGTAAAGACTTTCTGCCTTTCAATTGAAAATGCTGTTTACTACAATACTGTTCAATTTTTGATCAGCTCCTCCAATTGTGATTACTTAAAAAATAGAAACATTTCAGTATGAGGAAGAGCCGCTCTACCACAAAATACATCCTCAGCAAATATAGATAACATGTTAAATCAATTTCTCTCTAACTGGAAGTTACTACCACTAATTCTACAGCCTCGATAATATATCAAATCTACTGTTAAATTAATTTATCTCTGAGTGGGAGGGCCAATAAAGCCAGACTTGTTGATTGTAATTTTTTTTTTTTTTTTTTTTTGGGCCACTTTCACTAAGGGCCACTGCACAACACGATCAAATGAGACTGAACTGAGGTTGTGCAATTCAGTGTACAAGCAATTCAGTGGCTGCCATTTGGGATTTTAGTCGATCAGACGGCAATTCTTTTACAGAGAATATTGCCGGATGCCAATAACACAGTCATCATGGAGTGTATGGAACTTGACATCCACAACGGACAATTCACCCTTGTCAAGCTCCAGCTGTTACCCCAAGTTGCTACTGAAGACCACCTTACATGAGTAAAAGAGGAACATTTTTTTTTTTTTTTTTTTTTTTAAACACAGAGTCAGGGAGATAAAGTAGAAGTACTGATGAATGATTAATGAGGCTGCAGTTAACGAAGCAATCTGCTATCTTAGCCAAACAGATCACTTGGGGGTTTGGTACCCCGCTCAGCGCAGCAGGTAACTGCCATTAATTATGAATAGCCTGCAGTCGCAATACTTCTGTCCAGAGCTACTAAAACATTTCCCTTTAATGTGCACATTTGCCGTAAAAGGTTTCAGTCTGTGTGGAGGCTACAAAAACTGTTACCACACGTCAGTGGTTTAAAGAGGACTCCAAATAATGTTCTGGGACACTACTTTCCATCAGCACAAAAAGAATGACAAGCGCTTCTAAAAAAAAAAAAAAAATTATCGGAAAGGGTGGCAAACTAGAGAGTGGTGCCTTTCAAAGCGGAGTAGAAAGCTGGAGATACACATGTTGCATGAACACTAATGATTGGCCCCCACCTCCAGAAGCTCTTATCTTCTGTCTACAGCTACTGCGCCACTCACTATTCTGCTTGATTCAAACTACTGCATGCCACTTATATTGTGTGGGCTTAGTTTAAAAAACAAAAACAAAAAAATGATCAAAAAGACATTGCTAAATATCTAGGACTATGAACAGATGAATAAAAGTGATGAATTAAGTTTGGGGAAAAAAAAAAAAAAAAAAAAGTCAGAAATACCTTAACCACTAAATATTTTTGGTACAGATCAAATTAGTATTAGATACCATTCGATATTTCAAATAGCGTTTAAATTAAAACGCAAAGACCACTGTTTAACTTCATCCTATTATCATCAGGCAACCACAGCTTTGCATCACTGCAGAGGGTGGTGCTTGGTGAATGATTCTCGATCAGGGATGGGCAACTGGCGGCAGCCTGCGGACCACACCGAGTGGCACCTAAATTCATTTTCAAAACAAAAACAAACAAAAAAAACTTTTTTGTGGGGGGCATTTTGAAGATTTCAACGTTTCCTGTACTCCAGTGGCTCCCCACATACTTACGGTTCGGCACCGGCAGTTTTGCCTACTTTAATTATTTTTTGGTGGGGGATATTTTTCTCTCTTAAAAACAACAACAAAAAATGGGGGGAGGAGCCTAATCCCATTTCCCGTGGAAAATGCATCTCGAAGCTCTATCAGCGTTTTTTGAAGAAATCTTTGGGTTTACAAAAATAAGATACAAATACCGCCCACACATTTTCAATGGGTTTTTTTTGGTGTCATATATCTGGTTAGGAAGTGCATGGTTTTATGTCTCCCCACAAGTAGCGCTTTTAAAAAATGGTAGAGTAAAGAAGGAAACATTTGGAGTGCGTGTGTTACCTGCAGGTTATTGAGAGGCTCCATCTTCATGACAGGCCCCACAGTGTTGAGAGGAAGGACCGCTTCTATACTCTGGTTAGGGCTAACTGGAGTAAGAACCTGGAGTGGACCAGCAGGAGCCAAACCAAAACTGAAGAAGAGGAAGAAAGGAGAGGAGCAAAAAAAAAAAAAAATAAATAATAATAATAAAAAAAAAAAAAAAGAGTGTAAATGACAGAAATGTGTACATTCACTGCCAACACCTAACTAACAAGGTGTTACCTGTTTCTGTTGAACTGAATGGCAAAATCAGTCATGACGCTCATTGCTTTATTTGTGAGGGTCATCTCCATTTGGACGACCCCAGCTCGACGACCAAATGTGCCTGAAATCTCAAGACCCTTTGCCTTCATAGCTGGAAGCCATAGCTAGAAAAAGGACATCATTTCCCTCAATAAAAACGCCGGCCAGCATTGTTCTCAAGTCATTCGATAGCACATCATCTTTGAACTCACCGTTTTAGGAGGTACATAGACTCCCATTGGCATACCAACTCCACCTCCAAGGTCAAAAAGGTCATCGAGACCGCCACTGACGGGGGCGTTGAAAGACGGCGGTCCGGCATTGGGCGGTGCACCAAAGCCGGCTGTCATCTGCGGGTCACAAGACAAAAAAAAAAAAATAAATAAAAAAAAAAATCAATGAAATCAGTGCAAAGTCGCTTGAAGGTTGTGGTGAATTACTACAACTTACAGCAGGGCTTCCTCCCAGGTCTCCGCCGAGCTGGAAATGAAACAAAAAGTTAGGTTAGTAACTTGTGTAACAGGACGTGATACTGTGCAGGTCTGAGGAGGTTGGATGACGAGTGAGCAGCTGCAAGCATGGGAACTAGGAGGGGCAGATAGAACATTTTACTGGGCATTCAGTACAAGCTGAGGACACTGACACTGTTCGCGGTGGCGTCAAACAACAACAATGGTAAACTAGTGCGTGTAGAATGCGGGGTGTCACTCAAACAATACACAGGTAACAATTTCCCTAAAATAAAACAATATCAAGACGGCGGAAGCATTGACGAAGGCACAGAGCAGGTGGACTGCTAAAGTGATCTAGAGGTCACAGGGGTACATCAGGGGTGCATTCAGGTCTCTGGCCAGTGAGGTCCAACCTCTGGACCAACCTCAGTAGGGCTGTAATCTGGGGGCGATGGGGAGTGACGGGGGGGCTGCGGTGACTGAGGAGTGTCTGTCCGCAGGGGAACGGGCGGCTGATTGAAAGATGAAACAGATCGCAAAAGCCCACGTGTAAAACAAGAGATGGGGCTCTGGGTCCAAAACGACGTACACATGTCGGTAATATGTCGACAAAGGTGATAAGTGAAATTCGGCAGGAGAATAAAATCAGAGGTGGACAAATTAATTCTAATGCTTAAAATGGTTTCAAAAATGCTCCCTCCCCTCAGTGTCGTTACCGGCTCGGACTCATCGCCCATCTGCAGGTGCAGCGTTGAACAAGGGAGGAAAAACATTCCATTGTGAAAATAATTTAAAAAAAAAAAAGGTATTGTAGTGTTAGACAAAAGTAACGGCGGCACAGGAGACGGAGCAAAACCGCCTGCCGAAGTAAGAGGAATTGTTGAAAGGCTTTACCAGGCTATCCAGTCCTCCTCCGAGAAGGTCCATAGCGCCCATCTGCATGCCAGAGGAGGGTGGTGGTGGCGGCCCAGTTGCGGTTGTAGGTGTCAGGTCCAAATTGAGCAGATCTCCCAGAAGGTCCTGGGATGGGATGACGGCAGGAGGCGCCTCAGATGCAACAGGAGCAGAACCTGTCTCCGGACTCTCCATGCTTTCCCCGCTAGCACAAAGAGTGAGAAAAGTCAAACGTCACCCGTGTTCCAAGAGGGCTTTGAAAATCAATACAGAGGAAATTTATACTTTCAAAACTGTAGGAGCCAAATATAATAAGTTCACACATATTTGGATAAAAAGTGATTGGTGTTTATACCGACGACTAGGGGCTATTACATGATTTCCATCTTAAAATGTTGATCGTTAAAGTTTACTGTAAGTAATAAGTTCACAAGTGATTTCGTTGCACTTAAAATTAATGTGTGGATAATATAAAAGGTATAAATGTTCATAGCGTTTGTATTTGAGAGTTGTGAGTTCTGCTGGCTTGTTTGTTTATCTGACCTCTTTCGCCACCTCAGTATTTGTTTTTGTCATCCTGGTATAATGTTCTTACCGTTGCTTAAATGCTTGAGGTAAACTATGCAACAGAACCAAGAGAATAGTTGGGATTTGGGGGGGGGGGGGGGGGGGTAGTCTGATGAAGTTGTGGACGACAACCTACGGATTTTTTTTTAAAATTTGGAACAGACAGAAACTACCACCACCACCACCATCATCATCATCATCATTTGTCATTTTCATGAAAAGAATTTGCTCAAACACGAAGAGAGTGACTCACGATCCAGCGCTGCCGGGGAGTCTCTTGTGCTGAACGCCACGGCTGCCCTCGACAAAGGCGCTGGGCGGCTTGTGGTAGACGGACGCCAGAGTACCAATGTGGCATATGAGCTCCTCCAGCAGCGTGGGTTCAATCAAGTCGGTCTCTTCGGAGATCAGCGGCTTCTCGGCCAGAACCACCTCCTTCGCGGCCACCGGGTCAGTCGAGAGCAGACGCCAGTAGATGTAGCCACGGTCCCGAAGGTCTGGATTATCAGAGTCCTGGGGAACGACACCAGGGGGAAACATAACACCTGCGCGCCCGCTCGATCGAAAAGCGGCGGCATGACGGAACCGGTCTACTCCGAGTACCTGGGTTGCCAGGCTCAGGACCTGCTGCACCAGCTCTTGGGTTTCAGTTGGCTTCTTGAGGAACAACTTGACAATAGCTGTTAAAAGCTGCAACTGCACCTAAGGCACAGAACGAAAAGAAGCAGAGCATTCGCTTTGATCTAGGGTAGCCGTTAAGAGGGGACCCTTTCTGTCTGATCGTTCAACCATTGCCTTTGTTCACGCCCGCTGCGTCACAATAAACTCGCTTCACTGCTTTAGGTTTCTCGTGAATGCCAAAAATTTGACGGTGTGCAAAAATTCAAGCAATCAAATGAAATTTCCCGACCCTGACAGTGAGCCCCGGTTGCATACGCACGTTAAAAATGGCCATCGGCTCGCATTGCCTTAAACTCACCTGAGTGCTTTCGTCATGGAAACCCTCCAAAAAGCTCTCGAGCAGTTCATCGGCATTGTCGATGCGCTCGGCATACTCGCCCACAATCCAAATCATGGCTGCACGTGCCTCCGGCTCATCCAGCGAGTCCAGGTTTTCGCACAAAGTGCCGATCACACTCTCATACCTGCAAACGTCATCAGATGCCGTCAAAATGTAACCAATACATGAGGGGGAAAAAATAATTTAAAAAAAGCTGCATTGTTACTAAAAATCAAGTTCTGCCGGTTTGTTAACGAATAAATCACGGACTACTGGCTGCCCCCCGTCCTCACTCTGAGTGGCCTTCTGATTAATGATAATTAAAAAAATACAAATAAAACCAATTGGGGAAAAAAATTTGGGGGCAGGGGAATTATAAAAAATGTTTCTTCATATTTGGATTTGCCTATTTACACATTTTTTGATTCAATATTTTATTCATTCATTCATTTTATTTATTTTTTTTTGGGAGGAGGGGGGCTTTTTGGGCAGGGAGGCAACTCCGTTTCTTGCTCTGAAAGTTAGTTGCCATGACTACTTTCGTACTTCCAGCGCAAGTACCTCTTTGTCTTCTGAATAAGAAAATGAACACAAAGAAGACAAAAAATGAAGGAGATAAAGGAGAAGGAGAAGTACAGGAAGGGGGGGGGAGAAGAAGGAGAAGGAAAAAGAGAAGACAAAGGAAGAATAAAAAGAAGACAGCGAAGAAGAACCGACGGTAGTCACGGCAACTAACTTTCGGTTTGCACAACAACAAGGATTTACAAGGCGCATCCACCAGGATTTTGGCTACAATGCGATGCAGGATTCTGGTTAATTCATTCCCGGCCGGACATTTTCAGACCCTCTTTTACTTTAACGTTTGAAAAAATTTGGAAGAAAATATAAGTTCCTAGGATTGGATGGCTGGACTGTGAAATGGCAAGTAAATTCGTCAAGGGCAGCGAATGAGTTAAGGTAAGCCATTTTAAGATAAAAAGAGAAACTAACGTAGTTATTTGCCGACGTTTCGTCGTCCTCAACCACCGGCGGGGTTGCGTAGCGTGCTCCGCTCACGTTCATTTAGGAATGAAGCCTATAATCGGCGGCTCGGTATTTATTCTTCATTTTGAAGTTTAATAGTCATATGAACAGTACACATGTTTTTCTTAAATAGACATATGGCTCCATTTTGTAAACAGAGTTTATTTAAACTCTGTTACCAGCCCTGAAAATCCCGATGCCACCATTTTTTTTTTTCATACATAAGTTGTTTTAAGATTTACAACTACCACAATATTGATACTTAGTTTCCTTAGCCCATTGACGACATTTCCAATTATGTGTTCGCATTAAGTTAGCAGACTTCTGTGAAGCAAACTTCTGCGGTTTGGCTAAATATGCGCGTGATTCTCTTTCACGGTAATATGCAAGTAATTCTCTTTTTTTTTTTATGTCTGGTGTTCCAGTGTACCTCAAGTGAAAGAAGCAAAAAGTTTAAAATCAAGAACTTGGCCTCTTTTTTGGAAGAATTTTTCACTATTTGCTGCCACTATCTGGCACTCGTAATTGAAATTTTAGCTCTCAATTCAAGGCCAAAGGGAAAAAAAAAAAAATGTAACGAGTGACAATTCCTCTCTCGGAAAAAAAACCTCAAGTCGAGTTACTTGTAAGTCGAGGTACCACCGTACTGTGTAGCCTTGTTGGTTGCTCCTCAGTTCTTGCCGGTATGTGTCTAATGTCACACAAATGTCAATGCATGACAACAAGAAGTGTTAGATTCAGGCTGTAACAGGCATGGCTAATATCCCAATGGCGTGGAAAATGGCCTGGGGTAAATGGTCGACTCGCCAACAGACGCACCGAGAGAACGTGAGCAGACGGGTACTCTTTCATGTCTCGTGATCACCTTTTGCAGCCGATGTGCATCGATCGCTTCAACTTTAGTGCAATAAATGCAGTGGAACCTCAATTTAATGGGCTAATAAGGGAGCTGGCTTGTCTGTTAAAGCTGATTCTCTGTTCAATTGAAACACTAAACGTATGTTCCTGCTTTCCGTTGGCAACATGGCCGCCATGTTCGCCCATGCATTGCCTTTGATGGGAAGGTTGCCACTACCAACATGGCCCATAGGCATGAGACGTAGGCACATCAGTTAGCCTGATCCGGTCCGTACTGTACGTCTGTGACAACAGCAGCGCAACCCGGAAATTCGCGTATCAGTCTCTGTCTGCGCCGCAGTGCCAGTAAACAATTCTGCCCGTTCCAATTCTGGAACGAACAGTCTTTGACAACTACTTTACAAAGGTTGTGTTTTGACTGGACTGGACACTATTTTCTGTCTTTTACATAAAAAAATCTGTTCAATCAAGGTTTCACTGTACTCTTTTACAGAGATGGGCATTCCGTCCCAGGGTCAGAATGTTTTTTTTTTTTTTGATTGATTGATTGATTGATATGCAGTAGGGATAGACCGATTATCGGCCTGGCCGATATTTGGCTTTTGGACGAATATCGGCATCTGCCTTTTTTAAAACTCTGCTGGCCGATAATAAATCAATTTAAAACGGTGGCAATCAAAACAAAGATATGTGGAAGTTTAACATTTCTGTCATTTTGACATTTTCATTTACTATAGAAAACTACGTGAAGCTATTGTTTGTTTTCCTTGATCCTTTTTAAGACATGCTGACATGCTCCCTGAACTTTTTGTTAGAATTTTATAACAGAGATGTATACTGTCAAAAATTTCTAGTAATAATGATTAAAAAAAAAAAGGGGGAAAAAAACCCATCACAATTATGCAGCAAACCTGAAACATTGTTCAACAAACATGCTTAAAGACGTTACAACAAAGTTAAGAACACATTTTTCTTTAGATTTTGATACCAATATTTTCCTTTTCACCGAATATCGGCTCCAAATATCGGTTATCGGCCCCCTTGACTACTAATAATCGGTATTGGCCCTGGAAAAAGCATATCGCTCTATCTCTAATATGCAGTCTGCAGGCATCCACTCACATTCGGACACCTTTATTCCCATGCAAAGTCAAAAATGGTAAAAGCCAAACTAATTCACATAAGATAACTGCACGCTCGCTACCTGCCACAGTAGTATAATTATCAAATAGAATCACAGGCGGGAATGCTTTGCAATAAATGCATTGTAGTAACTTTGCAACTGACGTGTTACGCGGACTGTACGGGGAGTGGTATAAACACTGACTGTTTATAGGAGGCAGTAAAGGTGTCCGACTGTGATTTGAGATTGGACGAGTGAGTCGCGGTGGGGCGACAGAAAGAAAGAAGAGAAGCTTGCGCGGCGTGTCTGCGGGATGAAGGCTCGAGAGAAACACAGGCTGGATGTTTTGTTTTTGCCATAGTTACGGCCAACATTCACCATTCACTTTCAAAACAAGGATGGCTGATGGAGCGCCGCTCGTCCTCATTTCATCATCCGAACAGACGCTACAGTATATTCTCTGTCTTTGCACCGTTACAGAAAGCCATTTGGTAAATACGCTGATAGCTGGTGTGGGGACTGAGGCCGCTTGCCAGTTAACGTTGGCAGGTGGCTTTTCAAATGAGCGTTCACGGCACTTGCGTTTTGTTATATTTGAGGATCGGCTTGCGTACGTTATTTGCAAGGGACTCTGCTACCAGTTTCGTTTCGGGTAAAACATTTTCAGGCTTGAGATCGATTTCAGTGAGGCGTTTGTGTTATTAATGGCCAAACGTGATTGGTGATTAATCAATTCAAGCGGAGTATTAAAGTCAACGCGTCCACTTGTCACTAATCGGTTCAAACCCTGGTGTCTAAGTCACAAATCAACATATCTAAATGACATCAGACTGGCATTAATGGGTACCAATCAATCTGTCCATTTTGTTGCAGTTGCCTTGGCATTCTGTATATTCAATATCAGACTTTTACACAAATGTGGAAGAGGCCTGATTCTGGTATCCAACCAAAAATTTTTATTTTTTCCTCTTTACGCTGCCATGGTGCAAATTCAAATTGTGCACACGGCTGCATATGACCTGTAGGTCTAAATGTACAGTTCCAATTTAATGACTATATCTGATTTTATTTGATTTTTTTTTCCATTCCGTTTCCATGCAACACATATTCAACACGACTTAACATTTACGGACCGCGTGAAACAACTCGCACGCTACGCTTGCACGTCAAAAACACTGGAGAGCAAAGACAATGAAGTAAAGCAAAGAAAGAAATACATGACATTTAGCTAGCCTCACCAATTCAAATGACGGTAACCTCCACATTATTCGACGAGCCACCTTCGGCAATTATTTTCCTCTTTTAATGATTGGCACACCACTTAATGATGAACCATATTTAGACCATTTTAAATGCTCGACGCCTTAACTGTTGTTAAGACTAAGAAGAAAGACGAAACATGTATACGTCACACATGGATGTATTTTGATGACATGGAGCTTGCATTGACAGGGTGCAGACGATTTTTCAATTCACGCTTACAGCTGCGTTATCAGATGTCCAACATATAGCAGATTTTTCTCCACATTTCAAAGGGGCCCGATCCTAATCTGAGGAGATCCAATTCTATGCATCCCCACCCTTCACGTAGCCCGAGTGTCGAGATCACGCAAATCGCATCCACAGCGGCATGCGTCTAGCACTGCTCTCTGCCGAATGCTTCTGTGTACAAAAGAGACTTCATAATAAAGCATTTAATGTTCCCTTAAGGTAAAGAGGAGAAACCTAATTACACCCAACGGGGTAACTTACTTGTTCGGGTACTTGCGAAAGATATCCTTGATAACCACAATGGCTTCCTGCACAACATAGTTGACTTTTGTCTGGATGAGGTCAAGCAGTGTACTGACGCAGCGTTCTGCAGATTGCTAATGACAGAAAATAACATTGTTAAATAGTGGCAGTGCCATTAAACACTACGAAAGGAATGCGATGTGTAAAATAAACAATGTGTAAGACAAACACATATTACAATGATTGGCATTTGCTTTGCAACCTATATTCAATTGAATACACTACAGTGTCAAGATATTTAATTTTTAAACTGATCAACCTTGTGGGCTTGATAAAGCTTGCCGAAGTACACTTTTGTAAAAAAAAATGAGGAATAAAAATGTCTGTGTGCACCTTGGAGGCTGTCGCTGGTCGACCCACTTTGGACATTTTCGTCATGTATTATGGCGTTGTTTTTCTCTGTGTCCTTCCCACCCAACATGGACGTAACCGTGTGTTGAAAATGTTGCCGTGAAAGTGGAATATCAATATAGAGGAGTACTTTTCAGCTCTTATACGTATGTCCAAGCTTAACTAATGAATTACTACCAATCAAGCCACACATGTCAAATTTATGAAGCCTTCCATTAAACAGCAAGCCTAGCCTTTAAAATGGAAGTCAACCCCAACATTTTCTTTACAAGATGTTCTGTGCAGGCCCACTAGTCGAAACATGCCATTCTGAATAATATTGGGTTGGTGGAACATGGGTTAAGCAGCAAAATCCACCCGCTTTTGTCCATCTCAGGGGGCGGCCATTTTGCCACTTCCCGTCGACTGAAAATGACATCACGGTTGCGCAGGGCTCAGATAACGACCAATCGTGGCTCAGCTTCTGAAAACAGGTGCACCATGATTGGTTGTTACTCTCGACAGAAGTGAGAAAATGGCCACCCTCTGAGATGGCTAAAAATGGGTGGATTTTGCTGCGTTTAGACGAGTGAAGGCGCCTAACACATTATTGCAAAGATTTTTGGGGAGGGGTTGACCTCCCTTGTAAACAGTGTGTTGTACTTAAAACAGTACAATCGATTGCATCCATATTACTATGATGATGACGACATCTGCCATTTACTATCTCACCTCCACTTTAATGGCGCAGCGTCCGATGGCCCTGACGGCTTTGCGGACAAAGTCCACATCCACCTCGGTGGCGTATTCCTTCAACTCAGCGAGCACCTGCAGCAAGACAAATGAATAATCAGGATACACTTTGGTGCACAATATCTGCATCCCCCACAAGAGGGTCCAAAAAAGGCTTTAACTTTGTTGGTCGTATATACCTGGGCGATGTTAGCTTGAGATGCCAAGCGGATCATGATGTCCAGTTTCTCCAGTTTGACGTAAATCGGGTCATTGTATTTCACAAAGAAAACCTTCATCTCATGTTTCAGGATCTCCGGTCTGAAAGGTAAGCTGTACTTTAAACTGCAATTTTAGCCATCTTCCAAGCGTGTAACAAAAACGTAAACAAAAATGACTAGGGCCGTCTTGTTCAATATGTGGACGTTACAAAAAAGACACTGTTGACAGATTTACCGTCTTTGCACGATGAGATTGATGTTTCGCAACGCTACATATTGCAACTCGGGCTCAGCAGAGAGGAGAGTGACCAGCGGAGGAGCCAGCTTCTTCAGTAGGGTGCCATAGTAGTCCAGGTCTTTAGGCAACATCTCCATGAACTTCATGAGAACTTTGACAGCCGACAACACCACGGCAGAGTTTGCGTGCGAGAGCCGCGGGGTGACGCGTTCGCAGATGCTGGTCAAACAAGGCGACAATGGCGGGAAAAATAAGGCGGGACAATGTGGAAACAAAATGGCGGTTGTAGTGTCATCCTCTTACCTTTGGGACTCCCGGTCGTCTCGTGGTGTGTAATTGGCCAGGCAGTCCAGAATGAAGATCTGTCCCCACTCTGTACACTCATTAAGAGCTGTCAGTAGCTTGTTGATGGTTTGAGGGTTGAGGTCCAGAAGATTGCTGTTAGGATGAGACTCGGCGATCTCTGACAGTGCTGCCACTGCGTTTGCAACCACCTGAACACAGAGCATTGAAGTAGCATCAGAGTTAACATCTAGCCAAGCCCCGACCGGCATGTTGGCCTAGTGGGCCCGTACCATGGGGTTCGAATCAGAGATAAGGTCTTTGAGGGTGTCCAGGAAGCCTTGATCCTCCACTAGCTGTGCGTTGATATCATGCAGTTTAGCCACACACACGGCTGCAGTCTTCCTCACATAGGGGTCTTCGTCTTTTAAACACTTTCTCAGAGGCTCACACAGGTACTCTGTGATCTTGTCCACGCGGATGCAGCCCATGGTGCGAACAGCTAGGGCCCGAATGAGAGGATTTGGGTCTTCACAGTCCTGGATAGTAAAATAAAGAGTTTGCTTTAAAAAGCCAATTTATGTTGTTGTGTTAAGAACTCATATTTCTTGATATTTGAAGTAGTACTACAAGAAAGAATACATATTTCATCATCCATTTATGACGGGAGCCAGTTGGATTAGGAAAAAGAACGAATAGTGATGCACCTTAACAAAGGTGTTGACAGCCATGATGGCCATGTCTGGCTGACTCTTGGCATAATTCATCAGATAGAGGTAGACCAGCTTTTTCAGTTCCAAGTTGTCCGTCTGCATACAGTTCACAACATCGGGAAAGAGGGCACTGGAAGGGCGACAACATATTTGGATGTTGGAGTAAACATGGAAGCTAATCGTCAACCTGATCGGTCATTAGTGGCTTACCTGACATCCTTGCCAACGGTCATAGATGCAATCACTTTCTTCACTGCTTCCTTCTTTTTCTCTTTTTTATCACTATTCAACTCAGCCTTGAGCTCAAAGATTTCACCTGCATGATTCAAAAAAATATCAGGAGATGATTGGAAAACACAGAATTAACAGGTATTTTTACCTGTTACAATCACTGATCTAATTAGATGCACTCTATCAATGAGAGCTACCAAGTGCTTGTGTCAAATTTAATAACATTTCAACCATGGTTGTAGTTTGCAAAAGTCAATAGCTGGTGAGTAAACTAAATATAACAAACTATGCGCAGATCTCCATTGGCATTTGGCACAATGATTCACATACAAACCAAAAATGTAAAATGTACGTTTTTTTTTTTTTAGTTAATCATATACAAATGACAACTAAAACGAACATCACATGCAACCAAACCTTTTTTGGTGGTGGTGAAGTACTTTGAGTCTGTCATCTTGGATCCAAATTGTCGGTTTTCCTAAAATCGCAAACAAATGAGAACGATGAACCTCTATCTTCCAGTGAGGAAACTCCACAAAAGCAACAGGAAAAATTAAAAGTGCAAGCACGGGGAAATGAAAGGACTTCCTGCCTTCTGGAAGACCACGGATCCAACAAAATTGAGAACAATGGATTTTGCTGAAGAAGGCAAGCATTTCCAAGTTAGGTCAACAATCTTTATGGGGCAATTTCATGTTGGCTAGAGGTGGGTTAAAAAAAAAAACTCATTAGCTGGCTAATTTCCTTTTCACATCCACTTAATTGGCTTGGAGTATTGTGAGTGGATCGAATTGTTTACACCTGTTTAAGTGTCAACCAAGATAGCAATTTGCTGCCAACACAATCACGGTCGATCACGGCTCAGATTCAGAAAACAGGTCAGCCGTGATTGGTCGTTGTGAGCAGTTGTGATGCCATTTTCAGTCGACAGAAGACAAAACGGCCGCCCCCAGAGATGGCTAAAAACGAGTGCCTTTTGCTGCTTAATTTATATTCCACAAACGCAAAATTAATCAGAATGCCGTGTTCCAACTAGTGGGCCTGCTTGGAACATATTCTTGAAAAAAATATATGTTTGGGTTGACTTCCGCTTTATGGGAAGTTTTACCTACCAGTCTGCATCTAAACAAAACAAGCTGAAATGGCACGGTAGCATTTTGGCTGTCAAATTAGCCTCGGTAGGAAGTTTCGCAAAGGTTAGAACATTTTGGCAGGACAGTCTGTCAAAATCAGCCTTCGGAAGGAAGTTTCGACGGGGTAGGACAATTTGGCAGAACAACGGTAGTATTTCAGCTGTCAAATTGCCTCCAGTAGGAAGTTTCGTCTGGGTGGGACATTTTGGCAGAACACCGGTCAGTATCTTGTAACAGTATCAGTAACAATAAGGTGCTTGGGGAAAAAGACATCCTGACATCAATTATTTAGCACGAGCCAGCAGTCATCGTCAGGAGAGGCTGCTGGCCTCAAGTTGACCAAATACAATAATGACGAGCTAGCTACTTAACCAAACCGCGACAGACGACAGACAACACCTCAAACTGACAGCAAACTGCCAGTCCACGTTTTGGCGATTTTCAAACTAGCGCAACGTGTTAATGGCGCGGACTGACGCTCTATTAAATTCGCCAGAAATACCATGGAAAGGTTCGCTAGCACCGAGCTAACGCGATAGCATAGCAGGCTAGTACGACAGGTAATCCTGCAAGGAATTACTTTTTAAAAAGAACAATTTTACTCGACAAGTCTCCTCAACGAGTGTTTCGGGTTGCTCATGTAGTCATACTCTCTTGCCAACTACTTACGCATAGTTGGTTGGCCCATTCCTGCATGTTTACAGTCGGATGAATGAAAGAGTTGCTAAGCGCTAACGTTAGCAGCTGCTACTACTACTGCGGTGCGGCTGTCAGTGTCAGCTAGCCACTTCTTCAGCGAGCCCAGCTGAGACATGACCTTCTAAGCATGGGCTTAACGAAGCTTTTGCTAGGATAGTTAAGCTCTTAATCTGTCGGCCTATTTTAAAACTTACACAGCGAATTAGTGCGCACTTTGGAATTAAATATCACACCGTAAACCCAATGAATTTAGCGAGACATCTTACCGTGTCAGGCGTAGGAAGAGCTGTGTGCTGGTAATAATGCTGATGATGATGTTTGCCTTCGTCTCCTCCCACTCGGTACACTTCCGTCTTCTCGCAAAAGTAACGTTAGTAAACACACGGGGGACGAGGGTTATAAAAAACACTTTTATTGTAGCACTGTCCAGAAATAGCTTTTCGCGGTTGGATCTTTAAACGTATAGGCCTAGCCTTGACTGACTTCTAAAGGTTTCAAAGCTGTTAAAGTGGTTATGAGAGAACACAACGTAATCATCCAGTTGGTTTGTAGAGCTAATGTATTAGTTGGAAAGATATCAGTGACACACAATCACGAACAAATACACACGAAAGGAGCCTTATTTGTTGAATTGAATTAAAAAGTGGTATTATACACAGAGTGTAAAAATCTTTACTAGTCTTTGTACTGTGTTACAATCATTTTCTGGTGCTGACATTTTGAATTTACAAGTATTTTATTCTAGGCTGGTTCTCTCTATTGCTGAGTTAAACTGGATGAAGCCAGGCGAGGAAAGGGCCATTGACCTCGGGTTCAAAATACATTTTAAGTACACAACTGCAAAGTGCATAAGAGGTCCAAATGGGTGTTTTTTCTGACCCACAAGTAATGAATGTTGCATGCAACGTACTGTGCAAGTATAAAATGATTGCACTGTAGTGTCAGTATAACACTGATGAATGTATAAATAAGTCATAATGGTATTTTACTGTTGATGATCCGCCAGGTGAGATTTGTGCACAGGTGCATTTGTGCAATGAAAACAGACACAACAACTCCCACGTGCACAGATGGACAATTTAATCCTACTTTTTAAGAACTGCAAAGGAAAAATTAATGAGCAACAATAACCCAATGACTTCCTAAAGTTCAGAAGGAAAGTATTTATTACAAGAAAGACACCAGCTTCACCTTCGAATCAAAAAAACAGAAGTATTGCAGATATTTGTACATCAAGGTTTCACAATTAGTGCATTTAATGGATTGACTCAAGTGAAAAAAATATCTTACAATAAATTCTGAACATTCAGATTTTGCTGGTTGGGTCGAACAGAAGGTGATCAACTTTTTTGTGAGATTGATAACCCAGACTAACTACAGTTGTTTTGAATCGGTGATACTTTTCCCGGTTGTTGGACTTTTCTGAATGCCAAATGAAAATATGTTTGATGAAGCCAAAAAGAAACTTTCAATTCAAAACTTTTGTAATGGTAAAAGCATAGATTTGCAAAACTTGCCCCGAGTAATGGATTGAAACTGAAGATTTGTAATAAATGATGAGTCTTTCAATTTATCTGAGCTAATCAATATTGATCAATATCAATATCAATATCAATAATGTGTTTTTACAGAGGGCTCTCATTTGGCTTTCCTTCAAGACAAATTTCATTTACAGTACCTTGGCCAAGGATGCCACGCAAGCCCAATGAGACATCACTTTATAAATAAATAAATAAGACCAACATTAACCTCTCTTTTCATCCCACTCATACAGTATGTACACAATATATGCACAGTCCTTTTAAGCCCAGTCAATGTGTCAATTCCTTGCAATGTCTCCAGATATGATTTTTTTTTTTTTTTCAAAAAACATTGATGCATCAAATAAAAGTAGTGTAAATAACTATTTGTTCATACATTTTGTAGGTTTGTCTGCAGGGCATTGACACAACAATTCCCGCTTTTTTAAATGTATCCAGTCACGGTAGCCTATCTATTACTTATGCAGACACTCAAGTTTAAGTAATTTGTTACCAATCAAATGTCATCATAACTGCTGAAAGATGCTTCGTATCAAGTAGCACCAAGACTTATCATTTGGGCGTGGGTATATGGGCACTGTATGTCTTTCCACAATCAAAGCTGTTACAACGTAACAATGCTCAATTTGCTCAAATCGGTTTTTTTGGGTTTTTTTTTTCCCTGGGTGCAGGCGTCAAAATAATAGGGTTCATGGACAATAATTAATATGCAGCTGAACTGGCATCAACATTGTTATTTTACTCCTGACATTGAATTAACCACGAATGATGGCAATGTAGTGTTATGATTATCAACAGAAACATTCAAAACCTAACTTGTGAAAATATTTTAAGGCAAAGGGAACTGTCAAGGCATTCCACCACCCGATATTGCATAGCTAAGGCAGCCCAGGACTTAGTACAGCCACTATGTACATTATATTCATTGCATTCTTATATACAAAGCACCCGCAATCCTCAGCGGGCACATGTATTTACACATTCGTTCTCGACTATGCAACTGAAACCTGTACATGTGTGACTTCTTAAGTAGTTTGGTCGGAGGCAAAAACTCCACATTTTTTTTGTCAGTGAAAATGACGACAAAGCAATAAAACCTTCATTGGCCCATTGACAATTATTAAAAAGCGTAAACTAAACCGTTGCACTGCATCAAAGAAAATCGAACCCCTGTATACGATGTAGATATGTAGTCAAAGAAGACTTCGAGTAAGGAGATTTAGAGCAGTTTTTGACTTGCAAGGCCGTGGCAAACCACAAGAGGGCAGCAATCAATTTGACTAAGGTTTTGTGTTTGGAAAAATTGCAGCTTTCCATCTCTGGCACTTGACCATACCCCTCAATGGGGCACATGGCAGCACATACGCCCTCTCTATCGCTCTGTTAAGTGTCAAGCAAAAACCACCTTATTATTGGCAAAATGTTCCCCAAGCGCACCTTGAAATAAATGACAATAAAATACAGGTTAAACACCATTCCTTTGGTAATAAATGATTTGGCTAGAGTGCAAAATAAAAGCAATGTGACATGCAATAAAACAGTCTATAGCTCAGTCCAAAGTACTTTTTTTTTTTCTTTTTTTTTTTTACACAGTAGTCAACAGTATGGACGACAGCCCCTCGGTGTTATTGCCGACTGCTCCGTGCTACGTGCACGCTTCAGTGTCCAGGCTCCCTGACTTTCCGGGGAAGTTGCAATCCTCGTTGCCCATGGCAGGAGAACAAGGTTGAGGATGAGCCACATCGGCGATGGCCTGGTGCAAGATGTTGCAAGTAGGAGGGCGGGACCTATGAGGCGAGAGGGGCGGCGTGTGGCAAGATGAAAGTGTCCCGTGAACCTGCGCGTCTCTGAAGCTGACCAGTGTGGGGATTCGCGAGGGGTTGTTTGCCGGGCCGTTGTCGGCGCGCGGCCTCGTTCCGCTCGCAAGTTTGTGTTTGGGAATCGGGGCTACGCCGTCCAACTTCTTTTGCTCTTTGTTCGTGCGTAGTCCTTCTTCCTCTGCGTTGCCATTGGCCAGGGGAGACGTCGGCGGCGGGGAGTCAGAGTGCGATTCGCTTAGGCTGAAGCACATGGAAGAGTTTTCACTGGACGAGTCCTGGTAGGAGCAATCCTCCGATAGGGGCAAGGGGACGAGTGAGGGGCAGGCCTTTGGGGGCCGGAGACCATCACTACCATTCCTATTCTCTACATCGTACGGTAAGCTTGGCTGGCGAGCCCCCGTCGGGACATCTCCTGGCGAGTTTTTGTGCCATTCATTATCTTGTTGCCCCCCGTGGTCTCCGTTCATATTTCTACAGTGGAGAGTGTGAGCGGCGACCTGATTCACCAACCGGTTAGTGTCGCCGGGACAAGAAGCGTGCGTTTTCTGTCCCACGTAGCTGGAGATGGCTGGGAGCTTCTTGAGACCCCGCCCGTGCTCGCTCCAGTGTTCTGCCTCCCCTTGGCCAAAGTTGTGTCCGTAAAGTAAATTCAAGGGGTCCTCTGAGGGAAAGTGACAGGGGTTGGCCCTCTTGGACTCCCTGAGGTCCGGCAGGGCTCCGATCTTTGCACCCACGTTCAAGGAGGAAGAGGAGGAGTTGGAGGACGAATAAGCGGAATCTGTGACATTAGAGTCAGTCAGCACGGGGACCGAATGGGTTCCAGCAGCAGGCTGGCCCATTACTCGACTTGAGCCTCCTCTGACTTGTTGCGTGTTGGCTAAATACTCAGCCTCAAAGCTGCGATACAGGTCCTGCTCTCTCTGGGCGTCCAGGCTCGGCGGCATGTGGAACCCACAGGGGCCCAGTCCTTCCTCTTCGGGATCCTGACGGCCCAGACCGGACCAGGTTCTACCGAGGCCTCGTCCGTTTGGCCGAGGGCCTTGGGACGAGCGGGGATGGTGAGAATTGCGGGGCAACGAATGAGGGGACCGTCGTCCTCCCGAAGTGAGCGGGGGAAGCAGTTTGGCTTTTCCCGCGGAGGGCAAGCGAGGCGGTCTGGGAGTGTTCATTGTCTTCTTACCGGGGCTGCTGTGGCTGTTGCCTTGTACTCCTTTGACGGGTGAGTTGGAGCACGAGGCCGACTGCCTCTTGGACAACACGCCACCTGTTCTAGGAGACGACGAGGGCGCCTGTTTATTGCGAGAGTCCTCTCGTCTCTCTGCTGGTTGGCCCGGGCCAGGCCCTGCTGCGGCTTCGCCGGACCGGGTGTGGCCAGGTACCTTACTCTGGCTCTGCGAACGAGGAGCGTGTAGCCTCCTGGGACCTTCGTTAGCAAGAGATCTGCCCCTTTCCGTCCGCGCGCTTCGCACTCCGTCGGACGCTTGAGGTGGGTTAGGTTTCAGCGCCGAAGTGAGCACCGAGCGCTCCCGAGACTGGCTGCGCGCACGGGGCAACGAGCTACGCGGCGTGCTCTGATGCGCGGGCCTCTCGAGCACATGCTTGCCCTCCTTGCGATTGACGAGTAAGACCACCTCTTCGCTAGAGCGGTGTGATGTCCCGCCAAGCGAGAGACGTCCTCCTCCTCCTCCTCCTCCTCCTCCTTTGGAGGACGCTGTGGAAGAGTCGCTATCTCCGGAGAGACGTCTGGTCGCCGGCAACATTGTCTCCCTATTCCTGAAACAATGAGGCGGGGAGAGGCATTTTCAATTTCAATAACGCACGGCACATGTTTTACTCCTCATATTTGTGTCGTCATCATTTTCCCCGGAGTCATCTTTCAAGGAAGCGCCGCATCTGCATCACAGCAACTCTTCAAATGACAGACTTGACAAAGTTCCCTAATAGAGAATGCTTTGCGACTACCTGACTGATGAGAGAATGTCTAACTGACCCCGGGCTCGGTGTTTCTCCGTACAGTGGGCTGTGACGGACAGGGGGATTACAGTCAGGATGAGAACAAGCGGGAGGATTAGAACGAAACACACGGTACTGCTATTTCTCAATTAGGCACTGTTCCACTCTAATGCACCGGTGGGACTATCCACTCTGACTGTATAAACGGCTCTTATCGTTCACTCAGAGGGGGAAGTAAGTAAAGGTTGCTGTATAAAGATTGTGTTGTACTTGCAAGCGTATGCACGTACATCATCTGTATTGTGCCGATAGGCTTCGCAGGTCTTACTGCTCAATTCAGATTTTTTTTTTCAAAATACGATTTTTTTTGGGGGTGTGTAAGCGTTCGTATGACATTTTAAACGCAACCTCGGTTTCGCCTACTGTGTGAAAACGTGCAAAGTGACGCGCATGCGCAAAAGAAGAGACAACGTCACTCCCGAGTTGTGTTTGCGGAAGTAAATGTGGTCCTGGTTGTCGGGGCACTTATACAGTCAAGCGATTAGGTCGCAGGTAGAAATAAGTACAGTATTTGGGGAGAATCACTCATTTCATGGAGACGATGACGTCACGTCATGACTGTGCGTAAAAAAAAAAAAAAAAAAGCATCGATCTGAGCCGTGGCTGAATTACTACGATCGCCATAAATGTCCACTTTATGCTTCATGTTTCAAGTGGGATTAAATTAAAGTTAAATATAAAGTCAATACTGTTACTCAAAACAACTTTGCAGATTCGATCCCCCTGCTGTCAGCATTTTCCCTCCGCCTATGCCGAGCGCATTTCGGGCTACGGATGACGTCAATGTCGGATATATGCGACCTGGCATTGGAAAAGATCGGATGCGTATCCGATCTAGGACCACATATGAAAGCGACCCAGGTCGCATTTGAAATAATCGGAATTGAGCGTTCGGACTGTCATGAAAAAAAAACAGATACAGGTCGCATTTGGGCAAAAAAATCCGATCTGGGTCACATTTGCCCGCGGTGTGAACCGAGCCTATATGTCGCATCCGTTTAAGATCAGAAACAGACACGTGACAAACTAAAATTTGTTCTTATATCATCATTTTTTTAAATTTCCATTCTATTCTCATTTGATTTGTTATTGTGTTTCAGTGATGTAAATTACAGTCTATATAATCTAGTCTTTATGATCCACCTATTTGATTGCTTTAAACACCAACCTTACTCATCAGTAGGACTGCATGTCCAAACTTGCGAATTACTTGCGGAAAGCCAGCCCACCTGTTGTTGACCTCGTTCCCCAGTTAGCTCTCAACAGTTGTCGAGGGACGGTCGGCTGATTACAATTTCTCTCCTCTGGAATCCGACGCCCACTCAAAGTTAATTTGAAAGTGCTCCGGACTTGACATCTACTCGGTGTCATTTCTAAATACAGAACATTGGCCTGATGCCAAACATAACCACATCGTTATGTCTTCGATGGCACTTTCCAACCGATGTATGAGGAAAGTATGAATTGAAGTAAATGCACAAGCCTAATTCTCTTCACACGCAGCAGACAGGCAGCGGACAATGCCGCTAATCTGGCTTTGTCACTCCCGTTCAATCACAAACATGCAGATTGTGAAGTGCGGCAGAGTTTTTGGTTCCGCTCAGGCATCGTCTGAAGTGATCAGGTGGTCTTTCAATGTCCGCTTAAGTGAAGGATAAGTAGGAGAGCGACAAATGACGGTAGAAAAGAAGAGTTTGAAGAGGAGCACGTCGTTGAAAGTTCTCCACTAGAAGGTGCTAAAGAGTGTCTGGGTGAGGCGGATTTATCAGGGCAATGTCACCTGAGATTAGATAAATCTGTCGCGGTCTAATCTAATCTGCTTCCTGGCATTTGCACTACACTGTCGTGCATATGTTAAATTCCTTTTCTCTGTCTGCCCAGCCAGGTGTCACAAAAGAACAAGTGGCAAAATGTGACCTGGGAGTGATGACTTGTGTATCACAAAAAGCACTTTAATAAACCCCCCCGCCCCCCTGCTTTATCGACGCACACGCTCACCTCAGCGGGTTGAAAGCTCGAGGTTCCGAGCGATCCCTGGGCGGCCGCGGTAGACCGGTGCGAGGTTCCGTTTCAGTAGGGGCAGAGGCGTTCTGAGGGTGGCTTGGCCTCGTGGAAGCGGGAGAGGCACAAGGGGCGGATGAGGGCTCCAGCGAGCGTCTGTCGGGTGCTTTGTAAGGTGCCATGCCTTCGTTTCGCCAGTGTGGACCGGGACTTGTGGAGCGGGAAGAATGCGCACTCGAGGACTTACTCTGGCCTCCCTGACTTTGGCCACTGGCCTTGGCCTGATGGTACCGATGGGCTACAGGGTGACAAGTGAACGCGCTTTAATAACAGAAAAAAAAAAAAAAACCTATGAAGGACAACCAAATCACATTTTTGGAGAACATAAGTAGGGCTAAAATGTTGCTTATGGTTGCACGGCAATCAAGATGTGACCTAGGTTGCTTGCTATGCAACGCTGACTAAAAATAATTGCAGCTTGCATCAGCTGACCAGAACTCGGTGACATCACCTCTTCAGAAACAGTTTGGACCCGCTTCTAACGAGTTATTGCAATATTGAATTTATGTACTTTCAGGTGGTGCTGGAGGTGAAAGCACCTTTTCCATTACAAACCGGGACGAATGTGTTCATTTTGGATTTCCTCCCTTACGGTGTCCACACCTTGTCGGAACACAGCTCGGCATTGCGGATGCTTCGCTTATAACCTTAAGTCAGAGGGGATTCAAGCCAAACAAGATGCTACCAATGTTGCTTTTTGCTCACGGAGCTGACGGGCAAAAAGCGAGCGAGCTCACCAAAGGCGGCACAGCGACATGGGTCATGCTTGTCCAAATAGTGTTCCAATGTGTCCCAGCCCCCTCCGACACGCACCATCACATGGGTGCGAAGGACCTGACGGGAAAAAAAAAAAAAAAAACAGACAACAAGGTTTCAGCAGACAAACGATCACATAACCATTTACGGACATGTAAAACAGACGAATCCTTTTCAGGCATTGCAGCACAACAATCGATTGATGTGCAAATTCTACAAGTGGGTCAGCTTTCTGAAAATGTTACATAACACCGAGATGACCCCCATATTTCGCCCCCCCGCACCGCACCGCCGCCTTTCTCCTGAATCGCGCCCAGCTGCTGTCATTAAGCGGGCTGTTTGTTGCCATGCCAACTCACAATCGAAAACACAAAAGGTAGCATAATAAAGTCTTTCATTTCGGCCGTTTGCGTTCGCCTCGTTTGGTATTCCCTCAGAGCGTGAAATTAGCATGGTAACAACCAGGGGTGTGGAAAAAAAAAAACGATTTGCCAATATATCGCCATTTTCGGCCGCCCAATACAATATCGATTTTTCAGCTTCTAATATCGATTTAATGATGGCAGTGCGTAACACTCCATTTGGTTTTTTTTTTTTTCTGAGAAAATGTGCAAAAAACACAAATAATAAATAGGATGTTTTGGAGAAAATAGTTTTGACTCAATTTGTCTTCTGATCTATATCTTTTGATTAACATACACAGCAACTTCATTTCTCATCCCTACATGTCATTTTGATATTAACTGGGAAGCACATCACAATATCGTGACATCGCAATATCGTGATAATATCGCGATAATATCGTATTGTATTGCCAATACCCACCCCAAGTAAAAACTCACCCCCTCTCCTCCCTGGGAATTTAGTTGTAGGAGAGAGGAGCAGGGGAAGAAAGGGGTGAGGGGGTGGGGACGTGGGTGTCCCTAGCAGAGGGCGAGGGGGGCGGGGGGGGCGGGGGTTCTTGGATTTGTCACTTCCAAGCCTCCTCTGCTTTCTGAGGCACACGCAGACTCAAGATCAGCGCAAAGAGCCGCACTCCCTCCAGGCAGAAGCTGTCCCCGGTGAAGCGGCGCACTCCGCCTGATGCGATGCTCGTCCCCGCCTCGTGTGTTGCGTAATAGGCGCCGCCAGCCACATGTTTTAAAAGGTCATACCTGGCTCTCCGAGGCCGGGCCGGCGACAAGCCACGAGGATAGAGCTCTTTATCCCGGCACAAAAATGTATTTCGGGCTCACCGCACGTGGCACAGCAACTAATCACCGGGTCCCAAATGGTGGTCAGGGAGAGGCCGCAGACGTGGGACGCGCGCCTCCGTCTGACCCCACCCACCTTCATAATACGTTCTCGTCAATCCACTAGTCTCTTCATCTGGCTCACTCTGCTCCCCTTCCTGCATGATGATGCGTCAAAACAGCTGATCTGCTTATCTCTCTCAGAGCATAAACTGCTTACTCTCTACTGACCTTGCTTCGGGCTGGTGACAGCTTCACCGGTTGTCTGATGCAGCCACCTGAGTAGTCGAGTTACTTTCCCCGATTTTTTCATGTGTACGCCAGTACTTCCACGTCGGTTATTATTTCTCTCGCGAGTGCCGCGGTAGATATTTAAAAAGACAAAAGGAACGCAGTGGAATGGCCTAAAAGTCATACAACCGGGGTGCACTCGGCCTTTTGCCCGATGTCAGTTGGTATAGGCACTCGCGCCCCAAAAACCATGACGGGGATCAGCGGAATAGAGGATGGATGGGTTTGTTTTTTACTTAATTGTTGGACACTCGATTATTTCAATGTCTATTTTAGTTGACAGTGTAAATTTAGACGTTAAATAAAAGCGTAGACAGGACCTTCAGGAAGTCAAGATTTTTACGAGGGCAACGGTTTGACTCTGGAGCAGATAATGCTCTAAACAAATGTGATATTAATTCATAGTCTTGTAAAAGCAAATCAAATTTTCATAGTTTAGCAAAATGTGTAAAAACAAAGTTGAATGTTAAAGAAGAAGAACGCAAACATTTTTTTTTTCAAATGTTCTACGCGAGCCCACTAGTCGAAATGGGGTTGATAAATATTGCGTTTGTGTAATATAAGTTAAGCAGCAAAATGCACTCGTTGGTTTAACCCTTCTCTGGGGGCGGCCATTTTGTCTTCTGTCGACTGAAAATGACATCACAACTCCTCACAACAACCAATCACAGCTCAGATTCAGAAAACAGGTCAGCCGCGATTGGTCGTTGTGAGCAGTTGTGATGTCATTTTCAGTCGACAGAAGACAAAATGGCCGCCACCAGAGATGTCTTAAACCAACGAGTGCATTTTGCTGCTTAACTCATATTACACAAACGCAAAATTAATCAGAATGCCCTCTTTAAACTACTGGGAACATATTCTTGAAAAAAAGATGTTTGGGTTGACTTCCGCTTTAAATCTAATATTTGTATTTTGTTTATTTGCTTTTTCTGTTGTTTTTTTTTTTTCCAAGGTGAAGGATGACATTCACTCGCAATGAAAAGGCATTTTGTGTGTTTGAATATGCTCATACACAGTCGAACAAGAATGTGCATTTTTGATAAAAATTCTCAAAAATACACCAACTGGAAAAAAAGATTTAGACCTGGCACAAAAAAATGTAGAGCTAGGCACCGATGAAAATCTGTCGTGTCATAGGCTGTGCACATACTGAACATTTGTGAGGCTTTGTTGAATAGGTTATAAAATCTATATCCATGTTAAGATGTAGTTGGAATTTGGATATTTTTTTTTACTTACTCAGATAATCGCATTTAAAATGATGTCAATTTCACAGTGTGTAATATCTTTCCATAAGGTGAGCCATAAAATGAATCAGTAACAGATCACATTCATACAAAAGTGCCAGAAAAAAAAAAAAAAAAAAAAGATGAGAGAGACAACAGTCAGTAGATATGAAACGCATCCGAGCAGATTTACAGTGTCGCGTGCAAAAGCATCTGTTACATTATTCAACAACACCCTCGATTTTATCTTTGTCTAATTGCTGTTGTAAGCATCTCCAATCATCTCATTGTTTCGTTTTATCACATCGTAAATTTGATATCACATATTTATTTTTAGATCCCCCCCCGAACTGGCTGAAAAGATGCACAAGGACCATCTTCCACTTGGCGTTGCTGGCTCAGATGCTCGGGCTAGAGCCCCCGATCCCTGTTTCTATAGCAACAGCCAGCATCTTAATAAATGCACGCGTCGAGGCAATTTCCTCTCTCGTTTTGTTGATCAAATCCGTTGAAAGCACGCCTTTCTCGGTAAAAGTGGCCTCCCCCAAGGAAAAGAAACATTATGAACTACCGCCTATGTCCGAATGGATCAATTGCCCATTTGCTTTTTCTGCGTCGTGGCCTTGTTTAGCCCCAACAACACCCTTGACAAAGCTTTAGCTGCTGAATAGGTTTTGGGCATTCTTGGCGGCCGCAGCTTCCTCTGCTCAGCAGAATAAAAGAGGCGTGTTGGCCACACTTGTATGGCTGTTCGTCCATATGCGTAATCACTGCCATCCTCAGAGAGGGACCCGGGAGAGGGCGGAGACAGTGTGAACACAACTAATCCGACAAGTGAAACGCACCCAGAATGGCCGATGAGCGCACACAAACTCGCGCACATACCCCAAGGGTGCGCTTACGAATAAATAGTGGCAAGGCGGCATCACTTTTGGTCAATCACATTCTATCGACAAATGTCACTAACATGGCGCTTCTGGCGATTCATGTAGGTATCATAGGGTCTACCGTACATGTGGATTCATCTTAGAGAATTCCAGCAAAACATCAAATAACGACATTCACAATATTAGGTACCTTTGAACGGTCTGATGACAACGAAAGATCTGTATCAGTTCTTCTGCGTTTACAAAGATAACGGTGCTCAAAGAGGAATGATTAAATGATTTTTCTGGGGTTTTTTTTTAGTTGCTGTTGGAATGTTTTGCAGGTGTCGAGGGCATAAGCCCAATTAGCCATTTACAAAACAGCTACTTACTCGACGCGTGTTCGTGTTATCTTTCGAGAAGATATCCAATGTATATAAAGAGACACGCATGTCGATTGAATTTGCTCGTCTGTTTTCTTTACCACCTTTGAAATTCAGGAATCATACAATGATCAGATCTGGGCAGCTTTTCCACCCTGGCGAATGTTCTCATCCGAGACGGGCGAGGGAAGAAAAGGGGCGCGGTCTAACATGCAGCCCTCACATTTATACTGTTTTCGAAATGTCAACATAATGTGGGCTGGTCTCCTCCCTGGCGGGCCCTGTGCCCTAGTGCTCAGATCAGGGCACGCTGTCTCTGAGAATTTTAACTGATCATGCGTTGTCCGTAAATGTGTAACTGCCATATTGGTTTTTGGTTAACCTGTTGGCTAATATATAGCCATTCATATAGATTTAGATCCTTCATTATCCTTGCAGCGCATGGCGCAGAACCGTAATGCGTTTGTACTATGTCATGTCTCACGTGTCTGTAAATAATTCTGTACAAATGTTCTTTGATACAGATTTTTCAATGTACATCATTGTTACATGTGCATAATTAAGTGTCCGAAGAGTACAAATCATGCTAACCTTTAAAGCACTGAGATACTTTTTATTTCTGCATTTCCACTTGTATATTGACATGGTGGAGCTACTCAGCGAAATGCGTATCGACACTGACAGTGGGCCAAATCTGGCCTGTGAATGCTCACAATTCGGCACAGCATCCAAAGAGGCCATTAATCTGGCAGGGGCACCATTTAGGTAAGCGAGACCCAATCAATACTGCCCAGCAGTCACCCCACCCAGTCCTGTGAGGTTTGATGCGGGTAGAGTGGCAACTCCTAATCTGAAACTGAGACAAACAGTGCTGCTTGCGCAAAATGCTGCCGAGATAAAGGCCGATGCAGGAAATGACCTAAAGCTCTATTTGTGTCACACTGGGAAAAAGTGCCGTTCTGGGAGTGGGCCAGACAAATGCTTTCAAAACAGTCAACGCAAAGTGCAATCGAGACATCAGACCGGAGGACTTTTTTTCCTTTTCTTAATTTCTTATTGTACCAACGATGGAAATCAAACTTGTTGCGATAGAGCAATATAGTGTCGTAGCCTACGGAAGTGTTTTTCAAACTTTTTGGAGTCAAGGCACATTTATTTCATTGAAAAAAAAAATCCCGCGGCACACCACCAAATGAAATTGTGAAGGAAAAAAAAATCTTATCTTAACAATATAAGTCTTATATTGTTTAAATAAGCATTTTTTTTTAACATTGAAGAATGACGTTCTATTATAATGTCTCGAATAGGAATTAAATAAACACAAAGAAAAAAGTATTTTATGATGTTTCATATCGATACTTACTCAGTGTGAAACATGGGCCTGTTTGGATAAACATGCGTCACTAATTCGCTTGTCTCTAAACAAAGACAATTAGCTACCTGCTGCTGATGCTGCCGCCTGCTGGTATGGAAGAGTACTACAATGTGGTAAAATCACGATTACGCTGCCAGGCGCTAGACCGCACAAATTAGATAATTTCCCACAGCACAACTGACAATATCTCGGCACAGAGTTTGAAAAACACCGGCCTACAGTATAGAAAAAAAAACGTGGAACATATCGGTCCTGGCTAATCAGGACAATATGATGAACCTGACAGTAAATCAATAATCAAATGTGCATGACACATTATGCTTAATTTGGTCCTAATGTTAAGAGACTCTGCTGCCAGGCACACACTGACCACTGTAAAACATCATTGCAGTCGAAGTCTAAGATGAAGCTGAGAGGGGAAGGAGCTTTTTCTTTTGCTGGTCCCAAACTATGGAATGATCTCCCCGTCCATTTTTTAAAACCTGCCTTCAAACCGATTTTTTCACGAGGCTCTGGCCTTGTTTTAGGGTCAGCTGTTTGTTTTTATTTTTATTTTGTAATTGTTTTGTTTTTTTTAAATCGTTATTTGTTGTATGTTTGATGTGTACTTTGCATTCGTGTACAGGACATTGTTTTTAAAGTGTTCTATAAATAAAAGTGAGTGGATTTGAGATAGTGTTTTATTTATTTTCACACAGTTGTTACTGCTAAGGGAGTAATAATCGCATGCACAAAGTCATTTCAAGCCAGAATGCCTTCCTTCCTTCCCACTACGTATGACTCAGGCAAACATCATCAAAGTGTGAGATTGATTTTGCTTTTGTTTTATGAAGAGTTCATGTACCCTAAGTAACTAGTTTTTAGACTTGTGTGACATTTGAGAATGGTAAAGTGTTACGTGGGGGGGGGGGGAATTTCCATTGTTCCCTATGGAAAAAAAATGGTTTCACAATTCGACCAAATGGGAGGTTGACCTGTCATCTTGGAGTAGATTGTGTTTGGCCTCAAAAGCTTCCATTGTACTGCGATTACACTTTCAGACTGTGATGTTAAAAAAAAAAAAAAAAAAAAAAAAGGAAAGAAAAACAGCTTTTTTTCCTCCCAACATACAGCCTGCTTTACTTATGCTACCACCATATGTTATGACGCAATTACAGCAGGCCTAAAAAGAACACAGTCATAATGGTAAACTACCGGACAAATCCATCCGATGACATCATGTGTCGAACTGACTTGAGGTTTATACTGCGTGCACAATGTATGCAACAACCGAGATCAAGTGGTTCAAATTTAAAGGATGTAAAGCAATTAAATATCCCCGGAGTCACATTTTCAACTGCACCCTTTATAGTAACATATCATTACGTATAATTATACTTGTAGTTGAAGCAGACTAAGGTTGATGGACATACCCTTATGAAGATCAGCGCACTGGAGTCTCCCACTTTGTACTTTCCTTCCGAGACCTTGATCATAGGAAACTGAGCTGGACAGGAACACCGGCCCAGAATCTCACGGACCTGAGAGGAACAAAACACAAACGCGCACGTTAGCACAAGCGCTCGACTGACCTATTCCTATCCCACAATATGAGGTCATGCTGAGTCGCGTATTTGTCATTGTGACCTTTGCAGAGACAAGCGTCACCTACACAATAAGTTTGCATTATGTACAGTACATTTGGAGTGTGCGTCACTCATTTCCCTCGCCAACTCCACTCTTAGCATCTCCTAGGTGATAAGAGAGTGATCCACCCCCTTTTCTCTTACCACATTAAAAGCACTTCCCCGCCTTATGCCTCAAGATTATCCTGGTTAAAAATAAATAAATAAAAAAAAAGGCAGCCATGCCGTTGAATACACTCCGTCCTATGTGACATTGTCACCGGCAGTGGCCGGGCGATTATGGCAGGGAAGGAGCCCACAAACCAGAGCGCGAACAGAAGGGGGGGGGGGGGGGGGCGGTGAAGATGATGATGTCAGCAGGCCGGCGCCGCCAGCTGGATTTTGAATTGTGATCACAAGCCAGCGCCCTCGCTGTGGCTGTGGCTGCTTATTAGGCAACGGGAGTCAGACACGAACGGCAGGGTGGAGTGACATCTGCCTGCGCTACGCAGCCCCGGGCTCCCGCGCCATCGGACAAACTCACACGCTGTTCTCGGCGTCGGTGGCAAACAAGTGCGCCGGATCGTGTTGGTTTGCAGAACACAAAGCTAGCAAATGAACACGATTGCTATGGCTTTTCTCTAAAGTGCGGGGAGTTGAAAATCCTTACGTGGCAAATACCAAAACGCAATCCGTGAGAGATGAATTCATGTTAACAACAAGAATACATATCCATATGGATATAATTTGATTCGAGAGGTTAGGTGAGGTAAGGAGACTGACATTGAAATTACTTCTTTTTCTCGCTTGTGCGACGAGTAAAAAGTAAATTCTAAAAAAAAAATAATAATAATAATAAAAAGTTGAGTGAACTCCAAATTTCAAGGCAACAAACCTAGAAAAAATTAAGTTGGTCAATTCAGCAAAATATTTGAAGCCTTGCTGTTGTGAACATTGTTTCCCCCGCATTTCACAACAAAGAAATGAGAGTTTAGAGAACTCATTGTTCCTTGTATCGTCCCCCAATTTAAAGCGGAAGGCAACACAAACATTTTTTTTGTCAAGAATATGTTCTATGCAAGCCCACTAGTCGAAACAGCGCATTCTTATTAGTTTTGCGTTTGTGGAATACGTGTTAATCCACTCGTTTTTAGCCATCTCTGGGGGCGGCCATTTTGTCTTCTGTCGAATGAAAATGACATCACAACCGCTCAGGTAACGGCCAATCACGGCTCAGATTAAGAAAACAGCTCAGCCGTAATTGGTCGTTGTGAGCAGTTGTGATGTCATCTTCAGTCGACAGAAGACAAAATGGCCGACCCCAGAGATGGCTAAAAACGAGTGCATTTTGCTGCTTAATTTATATTCCGCAAACGCAAAATTAATCAGAATGCCCTGTTTCAACTAGTGAGCCTGCTGGGAAAATATTCTTGAAAAAAATTTGTATGGGTTGACTTCCGTTTTAAAGATACAAAAATCAGCTAATTTTTTGGGGGCGCAAACAACTTGCTCGCTTTGTTTTGCTAACATTGTCAATAATTTATATTTTAAAGTTGTTCCAACTAAAATTTCCGTTTCCCCCCCAAAAAAATCCCTTTTTTTTTTTTTTTTTTTTTACAGCGTAGTAGTTGTTGAGATTACACTTTGATTCAGACGCGTGAAATCGTGTCAACAGCTCCCATCTTTTCTACACCGAGGCGGCAGTGACACGAGTTTTACGGGATGAAAGAAGTGCAGCCTTCACCTAGCGCGTGGAGGAGATTCTTACTTCCTTCGGGGGCCTCCCGCAAATCAAAAGGGTGGGAGCACAGCTGGGATGCCGCCTCCCACCTTGCTCACTCACCTTTACACTCGCTCTGCTTTGTTTGCTTACATTGCCGCAGTCTATGCTTGCGCCTGCCCTCTTTCTGTCTGCTCTGTCACTGCCATTTTCAATTTGCGAGTAGCCCTGTTTGGAAAAACCCCAGCCTGTGAGTTAATGGAACCATTTCCATGGTAACAGACACACACACACACACACACACACGGCCTTCCCTTTTCAATGGTTCAGTTTGCCTTTTTTTTTTTTTTTTTTTTTTTTTTCATTCTTTGCTCTCAGCTGTTCAGCTTCATGAGGTCACATATTCTATTCCAAAGGCTGACGGCCCTGACATGCGTTGAAGTGTTTTCCACTTCAAATGAAATGCGCGCTCTTCCCCAAGCCGTTGCCGTATCGTATCGACAATTCATGCGCACGCCACAAGCAGATAGAGGGGGAGGAGAAAGACAAGGTCAGGCGGGAAATATTGGGAAGAGGCGCCTGAAGGCGGTGAAAAACTGATGGATGAATTATAAATGAATGCCGGTCACATGAGATGCTTGGAGTAGGATGTGCAGATGTTCAAATCAAGGAAAAAAAAAAAAAAAGAGAGAGACAAAAAAGAAGAACGATCCACAATGTCAAGATGTAAAAAAAACAACAAAAAAAACACGAGTGACAACCTGCTCTGGGCACCCGTTTTGGTTTTAGTTATGGTTGAACTGGAATAACATGTCCTATCTGCGACAAGTCATATCTGCGCTGCGCGTGAGTCAAAACGTCTTCATTCCTTGCCTTCCTGACCTGCAAACACACGAAGGAGCCTTCGTGGCAGAGATAGACCGATACTGAGGGCTGAGCCTTCCCCTCGGGGACGGTGAACGGGGGAAATGGGAGGGGAAGGGATCAAGATTTTACACGCTAGTCTCCATTTTCTTCACGTGTCTTACCGCTCCATTTGACTCTGAAGGTTTTGTACAAATACGATCGGGAGTCAACACTCTATGTTGGCTTAGTGCTTTTAACAAACAGAGGTGTGCTTGCGTGCAAGAACACGAGCTCATCACGGGATTGTTATACAAGGGGATAATTATTATCAAACTTCTACGATGAAAACTGGAGATTACAGAAACTCCCTGCACAGGAATTTACGTTACAACGTCCATGATTTGATGTCTGTGAGTCAATCATAGGGAGGGACAGAACACGCAGTGTTTTCAAAGGGGGGGATTCAAAGTGTGATGATGTGGCACTTTTAAAAGGTGGAAGGGATTAACATATGTTATCTTCTGTCATGAATGGAAATTCATAGAAGGAAACCAACGACACGGGGTTCCTTTTCGGCCCTTGCGCACGACTCCAATCACATGAAAGTCTTGCATGAAACGATTGCTATGGCAACCTGTCAATATCGATGCGAAAATTGTTGGCGATCAACGACTACGATTTGAAGTTTCCGTTCCTTAATTTACTTACTCTGCCCTTGAAGGGACGAATTGGATGATTTAAATGATGGTAAAAAAAAAAAATGGCAGAAACACAAAAATATGGAATACATTAGGACATTAAATGGAAAAGAATAACAGATTGAAAAGTTTCCCACGGTATATATTTATGACTATAAGCGCCTATTTAGATATTACTGCGGATTCATCCTTTTATTTTAGCGTAGCTTAGTTTACAAAGACTATGTGAAAATACTACTTGCCTTGAAACTAATAAGTACTTCATGTACCCAGTTAATGCAAAGTAATGAATCATATTCACTAGGGATGTAACGATTAATCGAAAATCAATTAAAATCGATTCAACCAATTCATCGATTCTAATAATTAATATAATCGATGCTAACAAAAAAACATAACATACCTAGGTCATTAGAATATACAAATTTACAGTGCTAAAAATTGACGTCTTTCATTTTTTTTACTATTCCAGATGCATAACACATTTTGAATGTGCAGATCAAGCATCATTGCGTATCGTTTGTGGATGGCTGCAGCACCACACTAGCGCACAGAGATTAGCATGGCAGCGATGTTTTTTTACGATAGAATCGAATCGAATCGGGGCTTGAGTGAATCGTTACATCCCTAATATTTGCAGTAACATAAATGGTACATTTTTAATATTTCCACACGACTGAAAAAATTGTGTTTATTTTTTATTTATTTATTTTTTAAAAATGATTATTATATATTTTTTTATTATCTATGTTATTTTTATATATTTATTTATTTATTTTATTATTATATATTTTGATTGACACATAGCTGGTTTAACCGACACATCCAACCCCCAAAGCATCAAACTGTTGCATAACTTACTGTACTTTCCTCTATCTTAGCCGTAGCGTGAGTTCATCTCGGCTGAACTTGTCATTTTACCCGCATACAGCCTCCAAAACTTTGAAGACGTAACAATCAAGTGATCACCGACCATTTATTTCGAACCATTCCTAGAAAACGTTTCCATCAAATTGAAATCAAATGAATGCTGAATGTTTGCGCATACAAAGTCAGACCGGAGGAATCCATGTTCTGTACAGTGGCCACCTGAGACCTACTCGAAGACCGGCGTCTTCAAGCCCAAGTCCAGAAAAGAACCACACACGGACAGAAGCCCGCTCAGATAAACATGCAACTAAACACCAATCATGCGGACAAGCAGCCGATATCAGGAAAGTTTTACAAGGCGCCATAAAAAAAAAAAAAAAACAAGATGACATGTCATTTAAATCAGCTGTTTCTCACAACCAGGAGGACGGACACATTTGGCGCTGCGCAAAGTCCCCTAAAACGGGTACGTGACGCCTTCCAGCCACGAGAGCATGTGACAACGGAGACAGAAGCCGCGAGTGATGCCACGCTCTCTCAGCAAAGCGTGTGACCCAACGCAAGGCAGATATGACCTACTTTTCTTGCGCTCGACCGTCGCTCTTCCCTCTGAGAGCAGCATCCACTGCAGTCACGTTTAGCCGAGTGTACACTAAAGTCACTCCGGGCACCCGCTCTTTTGTCTACCATGCTTTTTTTTTTTTTTGTTGTTGTTTTGGGATTTCCTCAATGCATGAGCTGGAGCATGTGTTAAATGACGCCCATAAAGGCTACGGTATATTGGCTCCATCTTCACCCTGACCTCTGCTCTCCGATCTCCATCCAAACAAAGACTTTGATTGAAATGACAGCGTTTCATTGGCAAGTGGCAATCTATTCATTAACCGCCAGACACACTGCGCGGTTTCTTCGCTTTATCTGGCAACGAGAGGCGAGGGGGGGGGATGGGAAATGTTAGCAACTACCGCTGAAGCCTCGGGTGAGGGGAAAAAAAAAAAGACGAAGCAGTTGGAAATATGGCAAAAGGACGATGTTTTGTCTTCAGATTACATACACACAGCGCAGCGATGACTACGTGGGAACAATATGAATGTCCATTAGAGACGGGGGGGGGCGTTGTATGTTTTTAATTCGAGGCATTGCACTGCCTATATGAGTGGCTCAAGGCCTAACAGCAGCCTAGAATATATACAATACTCAAAAGCATCCGGTGGAATGTATATGAACTTGGAGTCACTGTCATCATCCCTTTCTAGTGGAGAGATGATAAAATACCCTAACGTGGCGACCAAGTCAAGGAGGAATCTCTATAAAGGCATCGATATGGAGATGAATTATTTTTATGAGTAGGCCTATTGCAATGATGTCACTGATATCGGATTGCCTTTGCAGAACGACTGACGCACGCGCCACTGACTCAAGTTTTGATGAAGGAAATGAGCGCCTGGTCACTTCCTTAACTTGGAAGCGTAAAGCGGTCCCACGGTGAGATGAGTAAGGCCAGCGGCGTCACAGAGTGTCACCGAAGAACAACAATGGCGAACATGCGCAAGAGGGGAGGAACCAGGAAAGTAAAGCGGACGTGGCCTTGCTTTGCAAACATGACGCCGGGCTGTGCATCAACTGTTTGCTTTTAGGACGTTAGTGGATATTTACACTGACAGAAAAAAAACAAAAACGTAATTCTAAAATGGAAGTCAACCCTAACAAATTTTTTTCAAGAATATGTTCCCAGCAGGCCCGCTAGTTGAAACACGGCATTCTGATGAATCTTGCGTTAAGTCAAGCAGCAAAATGCACCCGTTTTTAGCCATCTCTGGGGCGGCCATTTTGTCACTTCTATTGACTGGAAATGACATCACAACTGCTCACGACGACCAATCACGGCTGACCTGTTTTCTGAATCCGAGCCGCGCTCGGTCCTTGTGAGCAGTCGTGATGTCATTTTCAGTCGACGGAAGACAAAATGGCCGCCCCCGGAGATGGCTAAAATGAGTGGATTAACACTTTTTCCACAAACGCAATATTTACCAGAATGCCCTGGTTCAACTAGTGACAAAATGGCCGCCCCCGGAGATGGCTAAAACGAGTGGATAACACTTATTCCACAAACGCAATATTTACCAGAATGCCCTGGTTCAACTAGTGACAAAATGGCCGCCCCCAGAGATGGCTAAAACGAGTGGATTAACACTTTTTCCACAAATGCAATATTTACCAGAATGCCCTGGTTCAACTAGTGACAAAATGGCCGCCCCTGGAGATGGCTAAAACGAGTGTATAACACTTATTCCACAAACGCAATATTTACCAGAATGCCCTGGTTCAACTAGTGGCCTTGCATAGAACATATTCCTGAAAAACAAATGTTTGCGTCGACTTCCGCTTTAAGGAAGGAGTGAAACGCTATCTATACCGCATGATGCAGGAACTTGGCAAGATGTCGAGCAGAAGCCACAAAGTCTGCAACAACAGCTGTGGACCAATAAAATTAAGCCCTGCAACTTTCCCTTCTTCTCTGGCAGACATGACTAAACGACGCAATGAGGTTTCCAGTAATTATGGAACACTAATCGCAAGGGAGGCCGTGACTGCAGGAGCCCGTCAAAACAACCAATGCATGGTCGAAGATTAGCATAATGCGTGCCGCCACACATCCCCTGGACTACCTCATGAATTTCAAACACACTTTCGGTATGTTCACACAACAAGCTTTTGACACATAAAGACAACAACGTCAACAAAACGATGCTCTTAACTGGGGCCAACGAAAGAAACAACTGAAAATTCCATCATTTGTGTGCCATAGCAATACAAGAAAAATAATAATACCAATATGCAGTAGGTTTCACGTGTTGTCAACTTCACTGTGATTACAGCACAGTTTCATCATTTTTATTTTGGTTGTGACGTACTCGAACATGCCCAGACTGAACATTGAACAAGCATGCACACGTTCTGTGTTAACAGTCAACCGTTTTCAGAATTTACATGGAGCTGGTAATAATATCTTCAACAAAAGGATTAAGAGGAAGTTTACCATTCTAAAGAACTGTGGTCAAGTGTTCAAATGAGGTAGGAATAATAATGTTGGTTACGTGTACGGTACCGTCCCACCACTAGTGTTTACCCTCTTTAGCTAGGAGTGGTTATTTTTGCCCACGCCCCAAGTTCCATTGCTGTGTTCACAACTGACGCCTCAAGTGGGAAAACAAAATAGGAATATGATTTAAAAATTAAAGATTAAAACTCATTCGCTGCCATTGCCGAATTTACTCGTCTTTTCACAGTCCAGCCATTTATAGATTTTTTTTTCCAATTTTTTTCCAAGGGTGAGAGAAAATGTCTTGCAGTGAATGAGCTAAAACAAAGTAGTGTGTGCTGCTGTGAAAACAACGGGGCGAATCAAGCCAAATACGAGGGATGGACCGATTATCCGGTGGGCCGATTATCGGCACCGATATTTGGCTTTTCGACGAATATCGGCATCGGCCTTTTTTTAAACTTTGCTGGCCGATAATAAATCAATTTAAAACTGTGGAAATCAAAACAAAGATATGTGAAAGTCTAACATTTCTGTCATGCTGAAATTTTCATTTACTGTAGAAAACTACATGGAGCTATTGTTGAAGTTTCCCTTGATCCTTTTGAAGACATGCTGACAACACCGGGTGCTCCCTGAACTTTTTGTTAGAATTTTATAACTGAGATGCATATTGTCAAAAATTTCTTATAATGTAAGAATTATTAATTTTTTTTAAATCACCATTATACAAACCTGAAACATTGTTCAATATGCATGCTTGACAAAGTTAAGAGTACATTTTTCTTTCGATTTTGATGCCAATATTTTCTGATAATGAATATCGGCTCCAAATATCGGTTATCGGCCTCCTTGACTACTAATAATCGGTATCGGCCCTGGAAAAAGCATATCGCTCTATCTCTAACAAATACTTCCCCAAAAAGTCTCTCGTTTGAATAACCAAATCAGAAGGACAGGCACCTTTTGTCCTAAAAGTGTAGTTGTATAATCCTCAGTCATATGAGTGTGTACACATCCTCCTCCACAAGCTCACAAAAGTCTGTCCACAGAGGCCACGTCAGAAGCGCTTTGCTCTACACTGCTCTGCTCCGCTCCGCCGTCCGACCAGCATGACTGTCGAGCCCCCTCCTTCTTCCCTCATATCCTCTTCTCTGTGCTGTCATCTTTTTAGTGTCAAAGAGCCACATTGTTCAGCTCATCAATGCGCAAACATCAACTTCTCCCTCAAGCGCGTGTGGTGCTGCGCTGTCTGCCGGCTCATTAGCTTCGCCTCGAATAAAAACCTTTGCCTATCTCACACGCGTGCCCCGGGAAGAGGTCAACAGGTTTAACCACAATGACGGGAAGGGAAATGCTATCGAAGCAAACAAAGACTGCGCACGTCGACTACAGCGAAATAGTTGGGACATCAATTTTTTTTTTTTAAAAACGAACTATCAAACCATGTCCGCCGTTGTACGCACACTAAGCCTTCAGGTGAGAAGGAATGTAATGCGCCCCTCACACGAGCGTAACACAAAAAACACTGACATGCTATCTAATGTGCTTGGATATACTCCACTTGTCACGTGTTTCTGCTGGAGAAAAACACTGACTGGCCACAAAAATTAGGTACACCAATACCATCTCACGATGTCGCAAGTCAGCATTTCTACAGATGAAATTCCACCACATTTGATCTTTTTCTCTAAACTTGCAATGTATTTTGACTAAACTTGATACACCTGCACAATTTGTGAATTTGGCGGGTTTTTTCAATCCCTAACACAAGATTACAAATAGGCATGGACCGATTATCGGCCGGGCCGATTATCGGCACCGATATTTGGCTTTTCGATGAATATCGGCATCGGCCTGTTTTTAAAACTCTGCTGGCCGATATTAAAATCAATTTCAAAGTGTGGAAATGAAAACAAAGATATGTGAAAGTTTAACATGTCTGTCATTTTGAAATTTTCATTTACTGTAGAAAACTACGTGAAGCTATTGTTTGTTTTCCTTGATCCTTTTTAAGACATGCTGAATGGGCGCTCCCTGAACTTTTTGTTAGAATTTTATGACAGAGATGTATACTGGCAAAAATTTCTTGTAATAATGATTTTTTTTTTTAAATAAATCACCATTATGCAACCTGAAACATTGTTCAATAAACATGCTGAAAGACATTACAACAAAGTTAAGATTAAATTTTTCTTTAGCTTTTGATGCCAATATTTTCCTTTTCACTGAAAATGAAAATCGGCTCCAAATATCGGTTATCGGGCACCTTGACTACTAATAATCGGTATCGGCCCTGAAAAAAGCATATCGCTCTATCTCTAATTAAAAACTAACGATTTTTGTGCCCAGTGCAAGTCTAGCGTAAAGTGCACTCTAATTTTGCGCCGGTGAAGTTTTCTTTTGTGGGTATTTTGCTAGACTAGCGCAATGAGAAGAGGGCGTTTGCGCCGTTGTGGAAGGGAAGGCAGCCGACTTCAGTTGGCCGCATTCCCTTTAAATTCATCCGTGCAAACTACATGTCATACATACATGTATAGATGCAGGAGATTTGCGTGTGAAAAGCACATTTCAAAGGAGCTGCAAGAAGATATCCACTTCCTGATGACGTAAAGTTGGCCGCTTGTGGATGGGGACCTGGGGAGCGCCTTCCATCCCTGATCGTGCGTCCGTGTGTGACCCCTTGTGGATACCTCTCATGAGGGGCAATGGGATGTAGATTTATGCGGTGGAATTTCAGCCATCTGCAGAATTTAACGTGTCTGTACCGGAGAATAATATTGTACTACAACAAAAACTGGGAACTGATTGCTACCTGACAGTGTCAATCAAGATGAGCAATATTTTAATAAACTTCTACACCACTGAGTCAAACACAAGGCCATATTGTTTTAGAAAATGTTCTGTGTAGCAGTAATAACAAAGAAATACAGACACAATTGTAATTGGCAATTGTAGTGATATGAGGTGATTCTAGGGGGTGTGTCTCTCTCCACAAAAGCTGATTCGATACGCTTTTCGATACATGGGGTGCGAAATGATTCAAAGACGGTTCGATTTGAAAGTGGAATGATTTGATTCAGTGGGATTACCGTTTGATTCGATATGGTGCGGCTGAGTTTCAGAAGGTATGATACAATTTTTTCACAATCATATGCTCTGAGTTTAGATGACTCATTTGTTAGATGACACTGGTCAAGAGTTCATTTTAATCAGAGATGGCTTTATAGGTCCATAAATGTATTTTGGACGCTGATTTTAAAAAAGTCTTAGTTTTTTTAAAATATTGTCATTTGTAGTTTTTAAATTTGACCGACAAAAGCTTGCGCAATACAAGACTTTTTCATGCATTGTAATTTATTGCTATAACATTTCAGAAAAAATTCCACCTGTGGCTGAATCTAACCCTTAAATTATAAATGTTACTAAACATATTACAATTTTACATATCATATTATTGTTATTATATTATTTTATTAGTAGTAAGAAAACCCGATGTGATAAAGAAAAAATGAGGACTAGGAATCAGCGCAAAAAAAAATCCTCTACAAAAGTTTACTTGCGCCCCTGATTAAAATATTTTGTAAAAACTAGTTGACCGATGTAATAATCCTGAAGATGGATTTGAAGGACTTTGTATGGCTCAGGAAATAGGGGAATTTCCTTAAATTCAAACTTTCTGGTTGACAAACTTGTTGAAAATGTGTGTGGTGTGTGTGTGTGTTTGTGGGGTGGTGGGGGCATGACTGCTCTCTAAAAACAGCTGGGTTAAAAATAACACAATTTTGGGTCTAAAAAGGACCGATCCACTACTTTCTGGGTTATTTAGGAGAAAACCACCCCCGGTTCTTTTGTCCAAAACAACCCCAAATTTGGTGCTGTTTTGTTATAAACAACTCAAGAAGGTGGGTCAAATTGACCCAATTTGTGGATCGGTCCATTTTGACCCCAAATTGTGTTATTTTTAACCCAAGAGTTTTGAGAGTGTGGGTTAACGGGAATGACTAAAAACGCGCCCCCGGTGACTTACCAACTCGTCCAAATTCCTCATGTCACACAAAACTCTCTTCTGTGGCCACACGAAAGGTTCCGGCTCAGGCTCGTCCTCCACGTTGCGGTTGCTCTCCCTGCGTCCGAAGCACCTGCCGGGTGGACTCTTCACCTCCGGCGGCGCGGGGTCCATCTGCAGGCCAACCTGCTGGTCTCGGATCTCCTCCTCGATCTCCTCCTCCAGCTGGATGAGCATTGGGGCCAGCATGCCGAACTTGGCGCCGCGGCGCGCCACCTCGAGCAGGCACAGGACGAAATTCTTCTCGTTGCATCTCTCCACCAGGTCGTTGGTCTCGAACATCAGCACGTCCTTGATCCACAGCTCCCGACGACACCAGCTGATGAAATTGGACACGTTGTCCCGGGCCAAGAAAGAGCCCGCGCTGACGTTGCGGGACTGGAAGACGACGTCTTTGCGGGGGAGCTTCATGGACTGCGCCGCCTCGGGATACTCCAGCTGGAAGTCTTGGGCGGCTCGGTTGACGTTGTTGGCGTGCCGGCACAGGGCGCAGCCCGTCTCCAGGCCATCCGTGAAGGTGTCGGCACTCAGGTCCAGGTCGTAGAGGGTGTTCAGCCATTCCGCCAGGTCCTCCTTCATGGCGTACAGGTACTCTTCGCTGGATTTAAAGGGCCGGATGCTCTTGGAGGCGGCGGACTGGATGTTGCTCTGATCGGCCATATTGTGGGATTATGTATCGATAAAATTCTCACTTGATTCCAGACCTCGTCATTGCGCAACCGCGCTCCAAATCCTCATCTGCAAAATAAAGCGCAGTAAGCGTGTGGACGCACCCATGCCGGCGTGCGTGCGCGGCGAGTGGAGGCCGAGCTTGGCGCCGCTGTCTCGGGCATAGCGGGATGCGGAGTGGCGGGGTGGCCGTGTGGTCCGGATGGCTCTCGGCGAGCGAAGCCCGTTTTTCTGGTCCAGAGCAGTTAACGCGCCCCCTGGCCGCCGGATCCTCCCGGCCCGCAAACATCCACGTGTGGCCGAGTGTGTGTCTTCTCCAAGATAAAACGAAGACCTCCGAGCGGCAGCGAGCCCACGCACCGCCACGAAGAAACTCGGCCCATGTCGCGCCGCTTCCTGCGTTCAATATGTTGACCTGCCGCGGGGCTTAAAGCAGCCGAGCGACGCGGTGGCACATCCCATTATGTGGATCAACTGGGGAAGGAGGAGGAGGAGAACTTAACCCCGTAGTCGCCGGGCTGTGCGTCGACCAATAGAAGCGTTGCATCAACTTCGAATTACTCTTAGCCACAAATGAGGTGAGATCAAACGGATAACTTACATTTTAACGCCTACGGCCTGGATAGCCCGCTCGAGGAAGGAAATGCGTTCGCTCCTTGGGGATGAAAATGTCTGTCAACTGAACTGCACTGCAGTTTTTGACTTTTCCCGCAAATCGCTCAAGATCATAGAGATGAAAGACAAAACGTCATTGCATGTTCAAAAACAACGGGTCGATGTCATCACCTCGCCTATGCTGCTCATTGTCCTTAGGGGGCGTATTTGCTGTTCATGACATGCTAAACATGCTGACAGCCGTAGATTTATTAGTCAGACAGGCATTTGAAGAACTATTGTCCATGTATTTATACACGCCGTTACCTGTCTCAATCCTACTGCTCAAGGAAGTGGAACACACGAAGTGTTATTTTACACTGCAAACGAAGTATTTCAAATTGCAAATATTTCTTTGCAAGCCCCAGCCGACATGGGAAGTAGTTCTCAATGATTAATGGACTTCTGTACACTTTACTGACAGAGAGGCTGATTCATCCAGGCGCAGAAAATGATCTCATCACCACTGCCACCCCCCAATGTCCCTCTCCCTGCCTCTCTCCCGCTCCCCGCCCTTCCTTTCTTTCTCTCACTCGTTCTTGAATAGACACATCCCTCTTGTTTTAAATCAAAACAAGCCCTCCTCCTTGGCAGTGGGCGCTGCATAAGTTCAAAACTCACAAATCACGAGAACTCACAGGCTGCTTCAAAGGAAGACAGACGTAAAAAGTGGATTTTATACCTACATTCAAAAGCCAGTTTGTCATTGCTGTTGTGTAAAAAGATGCTGACGGCTTCAGAGCTTAAAACTTGTTGGCAGTTTACCGCCACGTGTTCTTGTCAATTTGGTGGTTAACCAGTCACTTTGTTTACAGACTCTCCTTAAGGCCCAAATGTTTTTGCCTGCTTTTTGTACATTCCTAAAGAGCCTGATAATCAGGTTTGCGGCCCCAACAGATACTTTGATCTCTGAAGAAACTTGCTGTGTTGTAAATATCTATCCATGCATCCGTCCACCCATTATCTGTACCGCTTACACTCACAAGGGCGCGGTGTTGTAAATATATAACATGGATTTGAATGAACTACCCTGTCTTCAATGTGTTGACAAGACAGTTGATTGGCTGCACAGTCATAACACCTTTTAACAACTCTTGCTGTTAAAAGGCTCTGCCCATGTGTTGTGTAAGTCCCTCAATTTTATTAAACACACAAAGACCCAAGACTGACTCCATACAATCGTTATTGAAGGTCATGCAGCTCGAGGAGAATTACAGCAGGATGACAGTCCCATGATCTTAAGAGGCCTCCGTCTCAGACTGTTTTTTTTTTTTAAGCCACACAAAGACTTCATTATAGCGACAATAAAACGAGCGCGTGTACAATACTATTTAAAAATATGTTGCTCATATTATCTCAGGTTGGTAGCTAGATAAAATTGTGGCCCCAGTTTTATTTTTTGGGGGGTTATTTTGCTTAGCTGTTCTTGAAAGAAATTTGCGTGAAACCTTTTACAGTACTAAGTTAACCACACACAACAGCAGTATAGAAGCGTTGTGAAGCACCAACACTCAAGATGAAGCAACAAAATTAGTCGAACACTTAGTCGTGTCACTGACAAAATGTTTGGTACACCTCGAACACCGGAAGACCTACTTGTACAAACCTCTAACACTCCTAGTAACTCATTGTAAACCTTTCCATCGAAAATGTATCTGTGGTGAAAACAAATGGGTTATTATGTGTCTAATTTACACATTTTGGGCAAGTGTTTGTGAAAATGGATGAAACAATGGAAATACAAATCTTTTCACTTTTCAAACTCCCCATCACAAAACCTGTATTAGGCCTACTTGTAGAGGCAAAAGTTGTCATGCAAGTGCAAACAAACGTCAATTCTATCAAATACTATTATTTTTACTATTATTAACTATTTATCTGACACACAACTGTAAAAAGCAGCAAACCACCAATGTTGAAACAATACAAAGGCACGACTTCTGATCGTAAAAGTAACGATGCAGAGCAGCTAGCTTGTGGCTAGTGATGCTACAGGGTTCAGTAAGTCACTGGATGTGCACTTATGCTTTTATGAACATACATGTTTCAATATACAATACAAAATGTGTGTGTGTGTGCAAGTTAACCATGTATTTTATTTTTTTTTTAATTGAAGTGCACATACAATTACTTTCTAAACATCCTGTGCACGTATGTAGTCATTTTTGTTAAATACCATAAAAAGGCAGCACAGGTTTGAATCTCTGGATTTTCCGTGCGGAGTTTGCACATGGCCCCTCGTACCTGCTTGTGTTGTTGAATAAAAACTACACATCTTCCATCCATCCATTAGCCAAACCGCTCATCTTCAGCTTTCTAAACAAGTCACGTCTTTCTACAAACGACGCCATCTACTGGTATGAAAGTTAAAGCCCGGAGTTGGACAGCAACCAAAATTGTCTACGTTAAAAGGTCATTTGGGCGACACTTAATTCGAACACGCAATAAATTCAAAGGTCTTATCAAATAGCGTGAAACTAAATATACCAAAGATCATATTTAGACATTTACATTTCATGTTACGTACTTCATGCAGTTTACTGTCGTCTACTATGACTGTAGTTGGGATGACTCAATGGGCTCATATTCTGCACTCCCCAGAAAATTGGATTGAAAGAAAAAAAAAAAAAAGTCAACAGACAGCATTTTATCCATAAAAGGTTTATTCCCCACAATTTTTGAAGGAAAGGGGCAGGCAAATTTACAACACATACTGCGTTGATACAATGACAAAAGCATCTTGCATTTTAAAAAAGAAAAAAAGACATGCACGTTACAAGGTGGCATATAAACAAACTAGAACAAAGTAAAAATGGAAGTGTAAACTGCACAGGATGTTTGAGAGCAGTTAGATCAACGTATCATCACCTTTCTAAAATAACAGCCCAAGTCATTTTTTTTCTCCAGAAAACAAAAAACGGAACCAAATACTGGCGATAAATTTGATTTCAGGGGTAGACTTGAACGACCTGTTTAACTAAGGATGGAGCCCATTTTATTTGGGCAAAATATGCCTTGGGCCATTATTTTAAGTGACAATATGGAACCATAACTTAAAAATGCTCATCTTAAAAAAAACAAATCCCATTAACAAGGAAGGTTTAAGAACTTCAATATGGTCTTTCTCTGCGCTCCTGGCGATGGTCCCTAAAAGAGAACAAAAAGCACAACTCATCAAGTGGTGTCGCAAAGCAGCTTTCAAGCAGCAGCACTATAAACTATTGACTATTTTGACTCTCGCTATACCTCATATCCATCTTGCCACCTGGTGGGCCCATTCCCCTTCCTCTGCCACCCATGGGTGGTCCCCCACGGCCGGAACCACGGAAACCGCCTCTGTCCATGCCGCCGCGGCCCCTGAATCCGCCGCGATCGCCCCCCCTGAAGCCACCGCGATCGCCGCCCCAGCCTCCTCGGAAACCTCCGGGGCCACCCGAGGGCCCGCCGCGGTCCATGCCTCTGCCTCCTCTCATTCCCATTCCGCCTCTGCCTCTTTCACCTCCAGGAGGAAATGGCGGCCCACCGCCCATGCCCTCTGGTTTGGGAGCTTTGCATTGGTTGCACTCCATCCTCCAGGCAAAGTTTTGGTTACCACAACCCCTGGAAGGCAAAACCCATTGAAGCAAGCGCTGTCCGCGCTGCACCAGCGCGGCGAAAAATCGACGGCCAAATACATACGGATTAGGGCACTCCCAGTCTCCGGCCCTCTGCTGCATGTTGCCTCCAGTGGGTCCGCCTCGGCCCATGCCACGTGGGCCGCCTCGGGGCATGAAACCGCCGCGCTCGCCCCCGCGGCCCATCATACCTAACGGGGCATTTTTGCACAATTACAAAATGCCCTTTAAAGTTGAAAACGTGAAAAAGAAAGGCTTGTAGGAGAGCAGTCCTGTAGACATACCTCCACGGCCCATCATGCCATCACGCATGGGCATCTGGGTTTTACGGCGTGCCATTGACACCTTGAGCCTGCGGCCCTGAAACTCCTTACCTGCGATTGCAATTAAAAAAAAACAATAAGCATTCCCGTTTCACACATGACATGTTGAAAACTAAAGTAAAAGGCTCTTCTACCGTCAAAGTGCTCCACAGCGGCTTTGGCGCAGACGGGCTCCTCATAGGAGAGGGTGGCGTCCCCCTTGGGCTTTCCCGAATCCTTATCAGTGTAGATGTTAATGGCAAGCTGGCCGAGCCTGCGATTGAACTGGAGAGAAATGAGTAGTTAGCCTCCCATCGTTTGGTCCCGAGTCTTCGGCAGCTGTCCTTACTCGAATTGGTCCGACGTGTTTAAAGAATTCAGCCATCTCGTCAATGTTGGCCTTCTCTGTCAAGCCAGTAATGTAGATAGCACAGTTCTCGGCATCGTCTTGCTCTTCAGAACGTCCTAAAGGGAAGCATTTTATTTTATTTTATTTTTTTAAATGCAACACCTAACAAATGTTCAGCGTGTGCCCAATGCTCAAATACAACTCACCCATCTCGCGCTCTTCGCCACCCATGTGTCCTACGGTCCAGTGAGTGAGGGCCGAAAGAGGGATTGGGGGGGCCGGGGGGGGGAGAGAAAAATAGTCAGCAAATGCTACTCAAATCCCGTACAGAACACCCGAAGGGTGCTACAAAACAGTTGCGACTTCATTACACACTGTGGGGCCATGTTAACCATCATAGCATACATGATTGGAAAAGTAAAATACCTCCGACCCCAACAACAATAATTTTGTGTTCTTTGAAAAGCCTCTTAGACCAGTAAGTAAATGCTCCCCCCAAAAGGTTTTTTTTTTAAAGATATGAGATTGTTTTAAAAAAAAAAAATAAAAAAAAAAGTCAACCCAGTCACGAGTGGCATTTTTTCCATTAACCTTTGGAAAACTGGTCAAACCATAAGCGACGCTGAATTTCACCAAAAACCTTTGTGAAAATGGTCTCAGGCATTGGACAAATTTCCCCAATTAGGGCACGTTCATAAAAATGACATTTCACCCCAAAATAGCAAAATGAATACTCAAAACATAGTTGACGTAATTTAGGCTTGTAAAGGACTAACCAGTGTAATTCTCGTTAACTTACCACCAGGCTTACTGAAGCCACCTCTGTCTCCAGCGCTGCTATGGGGGAATAAATGAAGATATGAAGGCCATTTCCCTTTTACAGCCACATCCATGGCTCGAGCAAAGTGGCTTGATTGAGGGAGTCAAAAACATTCTATCGAGGCCAACAGCAAGTCAAATCCCCCAATGTTGTTATACAGAGTAACTGAGGGGGGTCATGTGTTAATACGAGTAACTTGGTGATAACAGTCGTGTAGAGAAGCTTGAAAGGCACGTGACAGTAGCTCAACATTTGTAAAATGATTTCAGATGCATTGACAGAAACGTGCCATTGCTTTTTAACATTAGACTCTGCTTATGTTACAAATTTACAACAACAAAAAAAAAAAAAAACAATGCATCTGAAAGTTCACATTAACCAATGTATACAATAACAAAAGTAAATTTTAAACAGCAAAAAAATGTAAACTACACATTTTACAGAAATAACCACAGATTTGTAAAGCACTTGTTAACGTGAAAACACTTCATTTAAAATAGGGGTGCACCGATCGATTGGCCAGGATTGGTATAAGAACCGATTTCCTTAAAAAAAAAAAAAAAAAATTGGGGATGTGATCCCTTTAAATAAAACTGAGCTAGTCCACCAATCTTATGGATTTCAGAGGTCTGAAAAAGTCTGCCTTTGTCCTCTTCAGTGCAATTTTATTTGCGAGAACTACTTTCATGCAGTCTAAACAACCCATTTGTATTGTTTCACAGGTATTGTTCTTTTTTTTTTTTTTTTACAATTAAACAAGATTGGAACATTGAAGGTGTTGGTTATGGAAGAAAGAAAACAAAATCAGAGTCAGCAGGTCAGGCTTTTTAAAGATCAGGGATCGGCGAGAAAATTTTGATCAGTGCACCCCTAATTAAGAAGAAAAATCCAAAATAAAACACCCATCATCATGCTCCAAAAGACCACCATCCTCAGTTGTTGGAAAATAAGGCAGACCCCCAATCAGTTTTAGATCACTCCTGCGGGGCTTAAGTTGGCGCCTCTGCACTGAGTACAGATATTTTCTAGAGAAAAGATGCTTTTAAATGGCTCTGTTACCTGTACGGTATAAATGTGACAAAGAATGTTAAAAAGTTCTCAATGTGATCAAACAGTTGAATTCCAAAAACACAAAATACAGTTTTAAACATTTCAAAGACATTTTGATCAGCCCACCTCTCCCTAATACCCCTGTGCAATTCTAAAATTCTTAACTGAAATATTTAAGACTACACCCTAGTTATACCATTTCTGCAGCATTGCCAATCTATCGCACATCAAATTTACTCAAATCTGCCTTATAAAAAGCTTCTTTGTAATATGATCATTTCATGAATGGCTTTTTAAAAAAAAATAAATATAGGAACCCTTGAACAAAGCGATTGATTAAGCGTTTTCCCTACGAAGAATTATGTACACGTAACAAGGTCTTTACGTGCACTCCATCCAAGCCTCAAAATCTCCAAAATCCCCCACCCCCGCCCCCCCAAAAACTTGTCATTGTACCTCATTGACCCCTTTACCACCAAGACTGTTTTCAAATATTAAGAGGCCACTCCGAATACAAACACACGTTGAAGAAATTAACCTCAGGAATATCCGAATATCCCATTGTGGATAGATAAGTGTAATGCAGCTTGGGTCAAACTAGCTAACACATTCACATTATGCATACGAACAGGCACCAAGTATAAAATGGGCCAAAGTGCGAAGAGACCAAAAACCAAGGGGCATTTTGCTCCCACCCACAAGTTTTTGTAGCTACCATCTATCCCATACTAAATCACTTATGACCACAGGAAATATTTTTTTTTTTCCTATTGATAATCCCACCACTCATACAAAGAGTGCATTTGTATGTTTTACCTAACCAAAAAAAGGTGATTACTATAATAAGTGAGTGATATAAAAAATAAAATCCCCAAAAGCAGATTGGTGACACATGAAACTGGTACGAGCTTTAAAATTCAGTAAAATGTGCATTACATTTCCTGTTTTTGTGTCCTGACCACTACTTATACTCATTTGGGAGAAACTTTTACAGGGAAACCCATAAAAACAGATGTATCTTAAAAATTATTATTTTTTTAGAAAACCAGGAATGTTTCCCCTCTCATTTGACTCTCCTTTTGGTAAAACACATGTTTTTCAGTACCAAGAGCACCTTTACCCTTGCTCATTTGCTTTTCCATTAGGGCTGGACGATTAATCGAAATTTCAATCATGACTTTGATTTTGGCTTTTCAACCTTTGAAACGTTACAATCGAAGAAAAACGATTCATGTGCAGAACGGCGCAGTGGGTTTACAAGTTCCCGACGTTGTGAAAGTACCCTGAATGCACCATGTTGCTTGTGTAGTGGCAAGCGTGCAGCGAATGTGAGGCTGCCGCCTTTAAGCGTCCTTTGAACCATTTAATGACACCCAAGTTAGAGTTCGCTGCAGAACTAAATACACAACAAAAATAATTGCACACATTTAAATACAAAACATGCTTTGTTATTAAAACATTGCTCGCGCTAGAGCTAAAGTATATGGCGAATCCCATTCAAACGGAAAGTAGCATCAGCTTCGGGAGTGATAGTGATAGGAATTTTCCTTTCCTCAAAACTACTAAGATCCAATGACCCTTTTTTTGTAATACCAAAAACACATTTCCACATAACATGGCATGAAATACAATCCGAGATCCCAGGTTAGAAGAGTAAGTCTCAAGACTTGTGAAAATAAAAGATAAAATAAATATGGTAATGTTTCAATGTTTGCAAAGATGCAAGTCGTCAAAAGGTGTGGAAGTAGCATGAAAATGCAAGAGGCTTGAATTTCACATGTACAAGGCCATTTTGTAGTTGACAAAAAGAATAGTGTTGAAGAATAAAGTGTGCAATTGCCGAGGGGTGAATGGACACGAGGCCATGACAGTATTCAGTAGTTGAATACATTAAGTTTTGAGATCAATGAATAATCATTTAAATCTCAATCAAAATAACTGCGATTATTATTTTGCCCATAATCGTCCAGCCCTACTTTCCATTGCTGGCATTACTTAAATGGCCTCTTAAAGCAGGGATAAACACCGAGTGCTGTTGCAAAACAGAAACAACAACAACCAAACACCAAAGTGAGCTTGTTAACGGCGCGAAGGCGCAAAAATATTTAGTTGGGAATGTTGTAAAATGACCTTATGTATATTTTAGTGCATCAGATCTATTTTAATGATGTAATGTAACCATTTGCAAGACCCATTCAACCCAACCTGTCATGTCGTAAATGCAAAACTTGACTAAAAAAAACGGAACTTTTGCAATTACCCATCACCATATTAAGGAACAGTACAACATGAAGGACCCTCAACACCGTGTACACCATGTACACCAGTGAAATACTGAATTGTGAATCTTTATGGTGCATTGAAATCCAATGAATTGAGTGCCATTTGAGATAGATAGATATATGATCCATCAATTCTTTTGTAATCTGATTTGCATTACCCCATTGCTATACAAATCGCTTATCTGAAACCTTAGAGATAAACCTGTCCCTCCCTACATTATGCACAGGCCCCAATATATGCATTGATCGAACATGTTCACTTACCAAGGCACTTTAGTGACAGGGCTGAGAGAAACAATGGTGCAAAACACTAGCTTTGCTAGCCAGTAATGACTTTATAACAACAAATCTTATAGTGGTAACTGAAAAAGCACTCTGGTCATCATCTTCAGCATTAGCACTCATTTGCCTCAGCCCTGCCCTAAGTAGCCGTAGCACCTGCAGAGTCAAAATACAGTCAGTCATGTGCTGAAGAAAGACACTTACCCCATGCCACGACTCATGCCGCCACGGCCACGATGCATCATTCCTCCTCTGTCATAACCGTCACGGCCCCTGCCCTCCGAGTACCTTGAAGGCTCCGAGTAGCCAGAGCCCCCTCCTTGGCCATCCTGTCTGTAATTATCTATAAACAATGACAATTCCATCAGAATGTGTGTGTGTGTGTGTTCACCACCCCCAACCCCCATTGATGTAAATTGTGCAGTAATAAAAGAGGTGGACGCAAGCTCACTGTAATGGTTGGACTGATAGCTGGGCGGTCCACCTTGCTGGCTATACTGGCTGGCTGGGGGCTGCCCATAGGAACCCGCAGCCTGGGGTGGATAAGAAGGAGGGGCCTGCTGTTGGGCCTGCTGCTGGTAACCACCCTGCGGTTGACTGTAGCTGGTCTGCTGGGCCTGATAGCCAGACTGCTGCTGGCCATATCCTGCTTGTTGGGAGTAGCTACTTTGGTTGTAACCAGCAGGCTGGCTGTTCGCACTGTAACTAATGGGAGACAAAAACCAATGCAGCAAAAAGCTTGGCTAAATATGTGGTATCAAGATAGACAATTTCTTGTACACGGGTACACACCTCTGCGGCGCCGCAGGAGCTGGCTGCTGACCATAAGCAGGATATGCAGATTGAGCAGTATAACCAGGCTGAGACCCGTAAGACTGCGATGCAGCCGGAGCAGTAGCAGCGGCGGCGGCAGCAGCTGCAGGAGTACCATCATAAGCCTGTGCTCCATAAGCCTGGGAGGACTGGGTGTAACCATGAGCCGTCGACTGGGCAGCAGGATAGCCAGCTGTGGAGCACATAAGACAAAATGTTTTGCAAATACCACAGGGGGAAATGGCAAACAGCTTGAGGTTTGGTGACGCACTAATCCTGTCCCAAGCCCAATCGCTACTGATCTCCTCTGATCACATACCTTGCGCTGCCTGGCCATATGAGGAGCTGTATTGTTGCGGTGGCTGCTGTTGAGCATAGCTTCCAGCAGCGGGCGTCGCCTGGGTGTACGCGCTGTCAGCAGCAGCGGCGGCGGCGGCAGCTGCAGCAGGCTGGGCATAGGAGCCGTAACTTTGCTGGCCATAACTCTGCTGCTGAATAAAAAAGCAACAACAAATCACAGGGTTATCATTCACTTGGACTCTGTATTAGCTGATCCAATAACTCATCAATATTTTTCCACTAATTGTACAAATATCTGCTATGGCCCTCCACAGAGGTCTGAAAGTCTGCCTTTGTCCTCTTCTGTAATTAGACTATTAAGGTGGTAACTTATCTCACTGAGCTGCAAACGTTTGCGCGTGTTAGCGAGCATAGCAAAGGTTTTTTTCCCATCAGGGTTCGTTCAAGGTTGCAAAGCCATTCATCAGATGTTTGCAAAGAGTTTATGGTCGCAAAGTCTTGTCGCCACAAAGTTCTGAACACACTCAAAATTTCTTCGCAACAATAGAAACAGTTTGCAACCATTGAAAGTGTATGCAAACGTCTAGCGAACCCCCCAAAAACAACATTTGGGCATGCGCAAACCCTCACCGCTTGCTACAATACATTATTTGGTTTAGAATGATGTCCTTTGAATTTCTCCTTAGTGCAGTGTTACTACGTCATTGTTTTGGTTATTTTGGTCTACTAGTGTAAGTATTGCTTTGTTAATTTTCCTTACGGGGTGAATTAAGTATCAATCAATCAATAGACCTTTTGTGCGCATTTGCGAGAGCAGGCATACAATTATTATTTACCTGGGCAGACTGTCCATAGGCTTGTGAGGCTGGAGCAGCATAAGAAGCATACCTGCAAAGACGGCAAGTTCAAGACATGCAATGCAATGCAATGGCCTCACAAATAACGCCAGTGAAGCACATGTGCTCAATTTAACAATGAACGAGTATCGCAGCTTCAACTTAACTCGATACGGGCTAATAATCAAAGTCTGATTGTTAGTTGAACACTTACCCCGGTTGAGAACTGGACTGGTTGTAGGAGCTGTAATCTGTTGAAAGCCAAATAAAACAAAGTACCATTGTTAACAATTGAAGCGCTACTAGCCGCGATGCTAATGTTAGCGCTAACATCACGTTAAACCGGCCCGCGGTTTGAGCGCCATTCTACCGCGGGCCACGAATGGCGAGGCTTTAACAATCATACTGCTAACAATACGTATAACCTGACAAGTTGTGATTCCTGATATTAAAAAGGGATGATAAAGTAGAGAAGCTCGACCAAATAAAAAGCAACAGTGGTGGTGGGGAGACGACGTAGGTCGAAGAATTACATTAGGCCTTGTGCCAGGCGCCAATTCGCGGCAATGGAGATTCACTTCAATAACATTAATAAAAACGAATGCTGTAGACAAAGTCTCATAATATATACACTACCGACTCGAGTATTAACCTATGATTCTATATTTAGGACTCGATGTCAAGAAAATATTCCAAAATCTACACTTACCAGGAGCCGACGCCATTTTGCGTGTCTTGTAAGAGACGACTGGACAAAGTTGATTGTTGGAGAGACGCCTTTGAGTGCGCAACAACCAGGAAATATCGCGAGATAACAGACTCATCTTTTCAAATAACGCGATACTTTGTTTGACCCACTAACATTACTACGGTGTCTTTCGAAACGCTTTTTTGTATGTGACGATCACAGTGCTCGTGAGCTTTATTTTATGCATTTGTACGAAAATATTAATTCGCAGTTCGTAACAGCGTTCAATTTCCTGGCTAATTGTTGCCAGAAGTGAGAAGATCCAACAACCCGTTACTGAACTGTACATTTATTTCACTTTTCAGACCTTTATTTTAATCTAGAGAGGAAATTGCGCTCATTTTGAATTATGTCGAGCAGACATGGGACAGAAACAAAACAACAGAACAACCATTAATAAAACGTTTACTTTACCATTTAAAAAACAAACAAAAAAATGTACCTTTATTTATCCAGGAAAGGCAAATTCACTTTTGCAATGCCAAGTTGGTTGCAGACAGCTGAGTGAAATAAGGAAAAAATAAAAACAACTATTGTACAAATAAAATCAGACAAGTACAACAAACTGTACACAAAACAAAGCATAAAACATTTACAAAACACATACATAATCTCTGATCAAAATACACCATAGCTCTCTTCACACAACCCTTAAATCAGTGGTCTCAGATTTGCGATCTGGGGGCAATTTACATCCCGCAAGATTATATTTAGCGTTAAGGCGCAAAATACCAGGCATCCCACAGGCGTACCGTTGTGGTCAACTGCATATGCAAATAGTACTTGATCATATTATTAAAATGGTAGATTGTAGCCGTTGTGTTGTTTTTGAGTGTCTATTTTACAATATTGCATTCCAAATTAGGAATCGCCATCTTGATGATTCATGGTTAATCATGAGTGAGGTCATAACAGCCAAAATACAGTCTGGCTTCAAGGCATAAAAGGGTGCAAATAAAAGGGTTAACTTGCCCCTTTGCATAACACATCACAAAGCAAGTGGTTTCTTGTGCAAAACAACTATAATTATCCTGGGTGTATATCATTTAATTTCAGGGTTTTGGGGTCGTCCAAGATCAATCTGTTGTAAACTGACAATCTTTAAAATAGTGCTTGACTTTAGGATCATGTTAGCATACAGGTTATGACATAATAGGGCAATGAAATGTCATCGTTTTACTGCTAAGGTGTGTGAAATGGGGAGTGGCAGAGTGGACAAAAGGCGGGGTCATATGTTCCTCATGTCCCCCCGTCCACTCTGCCCATATCAATACATTTACACTTTACAGTTCTCGTATAAAGGAATGCTATTTGTGTTAACCTGAAAGTCTCAGTATGTCCAATAGGTGGCAGTATGTATCATACTCTGTCAACTGCTAGCGAAGAAGCGTGTTTTGTGACGTCATCCGGAAGTAAACGAATTAAAAACAATACACGGAGCGTTCTAATAATACATGAAAGTGTTCCTACCGAGTCGTGGTTTTGAAACATCATTTTTTGACATCTTCTCAACGTATGGAGACAAAACAAGATCAAACGACAATAGTAGTTAGCTATAGTACGGAGAGAGTATAGATTTTCTGCGTTGAACAAAAAAGACATAATGGCATCTTCACTCCAGACAAACGTACCAGCGTAGCGCAAAAGAGGGTAAAAAAAAAAAAAGAAAGAACAATCAAGTCATTTAGGTCATGCGTTATCGTGTTTTTTCAGTATGGCTCGGATCGGATCGTCCAGGATTCTTTCTCGGGACAACCCTGCTGGTGGCGCTCATCTTGATAGTGTATGCTGCAGGTCCCCAAGCCAGTCTCAGTTTAGGTCCAGGTGGAGACTTTCCACGTTTCAGAGGTATCAGTTCATAAACTGATTAGTTAAGGTTTTACTGTAATTATGCCTAGCAAACAACACTGTTAATTTTCTCCCAACCCTTGTGTCTTCTAGACATGTTCCTGTACGCTCTCAATCATGACGATATGCCCTCTTTACTTGTTAGCGTCGCTCTGCTGCTGCTGTTCGGACCACGTCAGGAGCGTCACTGGGGAACAGTCATCTACTTAGCCCTCTCCATCCTGACAATGACCGTATTACCTCTTATTTACACGTTGGTCATCTTTGTCTTCAGTTTTGAGGCCAGTCGGGTATGTGGTTATGCTGCCATTCACTTGGCATTGTTTACAGCCCAGTGCAGTCACGTGACTAACAGGCGACTGCAAGGCTGTTTGCCAGTGTGGATTCTACCCTGGTTGCTGCTGCTGTTTTGTCTGTTCGTGCTGCCCGGGACACCTGCACTGCTTAATTTCTGTGCAATATGCATTGGTTATAACTGTATCCTTTTTTAAATGTGAGCCAATCATGTAATATATCAAATATATCGTTTCTGTCGATTGGTAACGACTAATCACGGTTCAGTTTCAGAAAACAGGTCAGGTACATCTTGCCATGATTTTATATGTCACATCTTGGTTTGAGTTTTTGTGGTGTATAACCATTTGCATTCATTCATTACTATCTATTTCTGAGCATCAATATATACAGTATGTTTAGTTAAAAGCCTTGAGAACAGAGAGTTACTACTGTCGTTGCCACGTTGCGAGTTATTTGTCACAATAGATAAATAAATTAAATAGTTTAGTAAAAACGATTGCTTGATCAGCGAGTGAGAGAGGAAAACATAGTTAATAGGAAGTTAATGCATCCCAGAAAGTTTGAAGGTGCTTTGGAAATTTCAGTCTCTTCTTGTGATACTTAATAAACCTTTCAGATAGTCATAGCTTAATTGGGATGCTACAGGAGCTGGAGAAAGCCAATGTCCTGGCCTTCATTCCCACTTCAGCGTATATTCCCACTGCGTCCAGACTAAGATTGCCAACCTACAGCTCCTCACAGATGTATGAGTCATCTTGTTTCCAGCCATTCCATTCAAAATTCACACTCACCTCCACCACAGATAAGATAATTGTATTATTTTCATATATTCCCTCTCCCAGTTCCAGATCACAGTCTCAGTTTATGCATGCAGATCAGGCAACACCACCACCCATGAGGGACCCCTTAATGTTGAACCACCATCTGTGGGAGGAGCCACTGTCTGTCTGGAGGCCAGAGTGTGAAGCAGACGTGTTGGAAGAACAGATGCTGAGGGCTGGAATACTTGCCTCCTTACAGGATGCCCCGGAGGAAGTCAATCGAAAAGTAGAAGTGCCCAAATCGTCTGTTTCTGCACTGAGGTCGGTCACTACAAAAATCCCTAAACCGTATCTTTCATGTACATGACGACGGTTGCCGATTTGGCGGCATGATGACCACAATGTTTGCCCCTAGACTCCAGCAGCTGGAGAAGATGGGCTTCCCCACAGAAAAAGCTGTAGTGGCGCTTGCAGCCTCCAAACAGCTAGATGGCGCTATTTCCTTACTCATAGATGACCGTGTTGGAGAGCAGGCTGTGGTTATAGCAAAGGGGAAGACAACGACGCCACCCAAAGGCCATTAGGTGGCTCAACACTTGACACGGAGCGTGAAAAATTGGGGGCAATTGTACAACAAACTGGGCTGATACTTGGAATTTGTTTTTTTTTGCAGAGCTTCAACGTTACATTTTTATTCATTTTGTGAAATAAATCTGGATTGAACATGATTTCGGACAAGGGATGGAATTTTGGCTACATTTCCTTCATACACTATGGGGAAAATTAATCATCAGATAATCTGAATTCTTTTTTAAAAATTGTATTTTAATTGGATGGGAGACTCTCACTGAATGTTCTCAGCTGCTTTTTTTTCATGCCAGTGCCACATCAAACAGAACAATGATGCCACTTGTCTTACTGCAGTTAGCTGTCATGTTCATTTTCAGAACACACAAGGACTGAGCCAAGTTGGGCACTAAACTTCGCCTCGTTTGCTTCAAGGTATGAACTACCTTGAGTTCACTTTGAGAATATTTTCGTGCACTTGTACGGGTCATTGATGGCAAAAAAAGATTTGTTCATACTCACACAAAAATGGAATTTATCAAATTCATTTAATGGTGCATAAATGTGTGTGCGGCAATGGAAATCTAGCAAAGTTTAAAAAAAAAAAACCTAAAATTGACAAAAATTCAACCTCAGGTCTGACCATGAAATGTGTTCTTTTGTTTTCTGAGAATTATAAAGTGGTTTTGTACTTTTAAAAATGGGCACACTTACCAGTTCCACATTGAAAAATAAAAGTAATCTTTGGTTGCACATGAGTAAAATAAGGTAAATTGATGTAATGTCCCCCTTTTCCCCTCAATGTACTTGTGTACTTGTTTGAAGGAAATCCCGTCCAAAAAATGTTCAGTGCAAAATCAACATAAGAAAACATCAATTAATTAAATGCTAATTATGCCTAAGCCTATCGTGAATGTCTAACTCAAGTGACACAAAGTCATGTAACATGTTTTTAAAAAAAAAAAGTCAACAATTTTATTACAGCGATCATCAGGAGACAGGATTGTATTGACACACATTTGCAAGAAATAAAAACTCAAAAGTTATACAACGGCATACAAAACAAACTACCAATGACAATTTTAAATACGTTCACAATAAGCTTGATTTACGATTAAAAAAAGTCTTCTATTATGACAGCACCAACATAACAGTGGTTCCAGTTTTGCCTTTTCCTGTGTTGATTTTTTTTCCTCAATCATTTTCAGAATGAAATAAAATCCGCTGAATTGTAGGCTATGCAACTAATGTAAATATGTTGTAGTATATATTACCACTTTTTCAGTGTGCATTTTACTGGGAAGACACATGACGCTCACATATAGCAACACATCTCAGTTATAGTAGTGCTGACCTGATTTCTTTTTTTAGTGCCCTACTTAAAACCGAGTTTCACAATATGAGATACAACAAAATGAATAATAGAGGTTGGTGCAGTTCACTCAATTGTACATGCTCATGATGAGATCTGGTGACATTGCTGTTACATAGAAAAAGAACTACAAACTCAAGTCGTCTCTCTTAATGTTACATCTCCACAAACGGATTAAGCTAAATGACCCTTATTGCCAAGATTTGTGGTCCGAGGAGCACCGCAGGTAAATCAGAGCATCCCGTTGTCAAACGTGAGACCCAGGGAGCCGCAGCTGGAAGTGGTTACGGTGATAGGGGGTGTCAAACTAGTTGTCACAGGTGCAGGTGGACATGGTGGAGTATCATTGGCATTTCCCTGAGGTGTCCCCCAACCTAAATCTGACAGGAAAGCCCCCTCAAAAAAAAAAAAAAGCTACCAATTAAGCGGTGAGTGCCGATGCGACTTAAAAGAAAGGGAAGGCAACCCAGCATGCGGTCCTCGGGGAGTTGGGGGCTACTTTCCTCGAACCTTGGCGCGGGAGGACAGAGGAGAAGCGGGTCGATACGGAAGTGGACCTGCTCGCTTATCTCTGTAGAAACTAGGGGAGGCTGTGCCAAATGGTCCATCCCCAGAGCCTAGATCAGGTTCTGTTGAAGAAAGACAGCAGTTGGAACAGGGCCTCCCTGCCCAGCACTGCGCTTGACCACGTGCACGCTGTTGTCTTTATCTCACTTAAATTGCGTTTCGTTAACTGGAATTATCATCAGCATGCCTTCGTTCTGATCGCACACACATTTCTACATCGGTTAATTGTCTGTCAAGTCTCTTTGCTGCTAGAACCTGCAACAAAGTGTGTGTCTGGCGAGAGGGGCTGCAACAACACTGAACATTCAGTGCACTACCACAGACAACTGCTCAGTGCCTAATGCTGATATTCTTGTCCTATGTCCGGAGGAAAAGCGTGTATGTCAATGTACAGAGATGATTTTGTGTTGTTCTGAAAACGATCTTCTTGAGGAAGAAACTTTGGTGGGGGGGTAGCATGGACATACATGCCTTTCATTGGACAGCAACAATATTCCCAAATTGTTTGCATACAAAAATGATCCTTTTTTTTTTATGCTATCCCACTGGATATATTAGGTTGATGGTTTGTCCATGATAGAGATTTCTTTTAGAGCTTACTGTGTGCCAAAAGGGGCATTGTCGATAAATATTGATGGAGGTATGTGCCTTTTTGCAAAAGGTCAAATGTCGATGAAACTGTAGTTCACCAACTTGCCCACTAGGAAGCGCAAGTACACTCTGAATTGCGCTTTGTCCAAACGGGTCATGGAATGTATGACAAATCAGATATCTGGTGGGATAGTGGTTGTGACCAAGCATTCCAAGTTATTGACAGTCTCAAAACTAAGATCATTTACTTTGAGAAAAATTAAATCAAAATGTTGCAGCGCTACTCTCCAGTCTAGCACATTAGACACTGAAACACATGAACCCACAAAGCACATTGATTTTCACAAATTAAAAGCACTATCTCTGCTCGATTGTAAAAGTCTCCCAGAAGTGAAAATTGGACATAAATTGCATTCCTACAAAACATCTACTTTTAAAGCACCTACGTCAACATTCCGCAGTTCGGTAAAATTGCGCAATGTCATGTCCTGCTTCCAACACTCCCTACAGGTTTTCTAGATTGAGTGTGTGTGTGTGTGTGTGTGTCTATTTGAGGGCCATCAGAGCTGTAGGTGAGGATGTCTCATCGTTACCTGGCCAGATGATAGCCTCCAGCAGCGTCACCCTACGAGCCAGAAGCTCAAGATCAGCCTGCAAGTCGCGGAACATCTGCAAGCTAAAGTCCTATCAGAGAGCAGTTACAGGGGGGTTGCTGCGTGAGGGGGGTGTGGAAACACCGGCCTGAGTCCTGGGGGCTGCTCATGACTGTTGCCACTCCCTGTCCCAGTAGGTGAAGTGCAGTGGGAGTTGGAGCCCCCTACCTTGACCCCTGCCTTAAACTGACCCTGCCTCAGGCCTCCTACTCACCATGAATACCGATCATAGTCTCGAGGATTAAAACCCTCTCAGCTAAGATCTTCAGCGCCTCTCTGATCTGATGTATCCCGTCCCCCTGTGAAGATAGATACAGCCGTCATTGTTAGGAGCGCAAGCCCAAGAACCGCACGCCAAGATGCAGGTCATTTGCTTTTTTTTCTTCTCAATACAGTTTGGGCAGTTAGAAGGTTAAACAGTCCACACATCTGTCCAGCGTTGTCTGCTTCCTACGTGTCGCCATCTCCCTCATTCTCTGGCCATGCTGCTTATACAGTATGACACCCGTCTTTGCCATGCCGGGCTGGACAACAGCGGCATGCACGTCGCAGCAGTCACACACTTTGACACACCTGGACCAAACTCTTCCAGGATTTGTATTTGCTCATGCTATGTGCGGGCATCGTTGCTTCTGCAACTCAGCCAGGAAACGATGTCAAACGCCACCGCATGTTGATTGTTATGGTGGTCATGAAATCAGCATCTGGCTGAGGGAGGCCAGCGTGCCGTGCATACTATGCACTCACTGGATACTTTATTAGGTACACAAAAGGTAATGATGCTCACTTTTAACTGACACTTCAGCGTGATTGTGCATTGCGCCTAACCGAGTGAGTGATTTTGAGTAACAATGCCAAGAGTATTGCTGAATGGGGATAAGACTGCAAGTTTTCATTAAATTATATTATATATATATATATATATATATACACACACACTACTATACATAATATACTCCTGTATATAGATCCAGTACAGTACACCCCTCACATTTTGTAAATATTCCATTATTTCTTTTCATTAGACAACAGTGAAGAAGTGACACCTGGTTACAATCTAAAGTAGCTTGTGTTCATCTTACGGTGAAAATTGACTGCCCCCTAAAAATACCTTAACACACGGCTGTTAATATCGAAACCGCTGGCAAAATAGTGAGCACCCGGTTGAAGACACATTTCTATTCTCTGGCTTTTTGATCAGACCTGAAATTTTCGGCTCTTCTCCAGCCGTCAATTGTGTTTTATGTTAATTTATTGGCTTTATTTGTTTATATGTTTTTTTATTTATATCTTATACATTATTCATATCTATATTTATGAATACATGTGTATTAGGGCCTTTTATTGTCTACTGTTTGTCAAGTGCTTTGTTACAGCTCTAGCTGTTTCAAAGACCATGACGAGGCCTGTCCTGAGTGGAATTGGGGAGAGGAAATGGCAGCTACCTGAGATGGATGAAAACAGTTGGATTTTTCTGCTCAATTCATATTCCACCAATACAATATTAATCAGAGTACTGTGTTTAGACTTGTGGGGGCGCATATTTTTGTAAAGAATATTTGAGACTTCCTCTTTAATAATGGCTGTGTGTTGAGTTTTTTTGAGGGAACAGTAAATTGACGCTGTTATATACAAACTGTACACTGACTACTTTACAATGTGGCGTAGTGTCATTTCATGAATGTCATCCCATGAAAATAAATAATTTCATTTGTATAACTTATAGTAATAATATTACAAAATTACTAACCAGCTAAACATATTTAAAACAGTTCTCAGTACCATGGAGGGTAATTCTACTGAACTTCAAACTACAATAATAAATTAAGTATGCTGCATTGTCCAACTAATACCTCTTGAAATTGGCAGTATTAAATGGGTATGGACAGATTTATTAATACAGTTGGATCACATGTGCGGGGAATGTGCGAGGGTACCTAAGAGAGTGTCCAGTGAGTGTAAATTCTAATCTTGTTACGCCCTTTTTTTTTTTTTTTTTTTTTAAACATAAGGCAATGGCTCTGAGCCATTTTAACAGTTAAGAGTCCATAATTCACCATCACATAAAATAAGGCATGCACATGGGTTGGGGTTGCATGGTAAAAAATGTCCTGATTAGTAAGACAGAAAAGGCAATGATTTATGTTTGCAGAAAAAAAAGGCAAAGTATCAAACTTTTAGCCAATGCAGGCGACTTGAAGCAAGAAAAAAATAATGTATAATGAAGGGTCAACTTTGCCATATTTCAATGTTGCAGCCTTGTTATGTACTTGTTAATATTGACATGCGGAAAATGAGTCTTTGGCAAGATGGGATAAAAGAGGGTGGCTGTATCCACTCCACAACACCTCTGAACCCAACAGAATCCACGACTGACACATAAGTGGAATGATTTGGCATATGCATCGCATGCATGCTACTTTCATTTGTTCCACAATTCAATCTTAAGAGAAGAGGATCAATTTAGAAGACCAGGAATTTAGGGAAATGTCCTGAAGGATTCAGCCTTCTCCTCTCTGTCTTGGTTGTAGTGTATTGGTGCAACCAGATTGATGGCGGTGATGCTATTTTGACATATATGCCAAAGTCAGATGCTGCCAAAGTGACTGTGAAAGGTAGCCATAGCTTGCAGAGGGAGTCAGACAGCTTCAGGGTCAAGAGGACAATGTCATGATGGGGGGAGGGGGGCTGCAGTCCGGAGCGCACCCCGAGGACCAACAACACAAAAACGCATAAAAGACCGAAGTTTTCCACACACAAACGCATACGGTTCACCAGCTGAAATCACATGTACAAAAAACACATGGTGGGTGAGAAGACATGAGAGGACAAGAAAAACATGTAGCCTATACACATATCCTGAATAGAAAATATCTTACATTTAGATTGCTCTTGTAAAATGAAAAAGAGGTCAAAGAAAAGGAAGGATTAGACAGACAGAGGAAATGTAATACTTAACGAAGGGTTATTAAAATAGTCCTTAAAAGCAAAAGCCAGGCTTTTTGTTCAATCCAAAGTGTTTGTACACTACCACGCTACCACCAAATGCGCTACTTCTCACCGGTAATCCCTTCTCTCCAGGCTCTCCTTTGGGACCCGGTAATCCCTGGAAAAGATTCGTACAACCAAGTGTGATTTTAAGAAAAGAAAATGCTTTTTATGATGTTATAAAGATCCTTATCAAGATCCTTACAATCGTAAAAACAGAGGTCAGTGTTTGGCTTGGCTTACCGGCTCGCCCCTGAAGCCCCTGTCCCCTGGGTAACCTGAGGGACCCTGAACCAAAAAGTGCATCACACCATTTTGTTGAAGCATCAAGGATTGAACAAACGGAAAAGATGTTGAGCACAATCAGTGGGACTCACTCTCTCGCCACGCTCTCCCTTCGGCCCCGTCGGGCCCTGTGCTCCGGGAGTCCCGTGTTTACCCTGTCAACATAAACAATTAAAATGATTAAAAAAATAAAATAAAATAAAAAAATGTGTCTACAGACGACTCTTTTTCTAAATTGCTGTCAGCCATTTTACGTTTTGTCCCTGTGGGCCCGGAGGTCCTGCTGGTCCTTTTGGTCCCGTGGGACCTGAACGTGAATTGGAAGATATCATATTAGTGATAAGGAAATTGGACTTCACGGATGAATTTTCCTTGCAACAATATATTACACTGAAAAAACAATTTAATCTCAGACAGAAACGTAAACTATGGAACTAAGTACCGGTGGTATGAATGGCAGGGTAAAACGATCGGCCCGTGGTTGAGAAATAGTCTGGTGTCAACATTAGATTATTGAAAATACCCGGCATATACAGTAATGCATCAAAATTAACTTGAATTCCAAATTTGAGCAGGGATTTGCAATAAACTGTGCGTATAGGTACATTTTTCGGTATTTGAAAGAGTAAGAACCCCTGTCCAATTCAATTCCTTTTGTGCATCAAAAGACACTAACCAATCGGCCCAGGGGGACCCTGAGGTCCTGGTGTTGAATCATGGAACGTGTTGGTGAAGAAGGGGTCTTTTCCTTGATCTGTAAATAAAATGAAATAGATGTGAACGAAAGATGCTATTATCACTATACAGTCATGGTAAAAGTTTTGGTGGCATTCATATTTTGTGTTTCACTAAATTGGCTACTTAAGTTATCATGTTTGTGAATCACATTGGGTCTAAGTTGTTTTAATGATCAAGTCCAGAAAACATTGGTGTACTTTAGTGAATTGCGTTTCTTAAAGAAGTCAACCCAAACATATTTTTTTTCAAGAATATGTTCTATGCAGGCCCACTAGTTGAAACAAGGCATTCTGATAAATATAGTGTTCGTGGGACAAGTGACCTGTTTTTTTGCCATCTCTGGGGGCGGCCATTTTGTCACTTCTGTCGACTGAAAATGACATCACAACTGCTCAGGGCTCAGGTAACGAAACTCAGGTCTCCTGGTTTTTTTTCCCATCTCTCCCTGCTGCAACACACCTGATTGGAATGATCAGGATCGTTATCCAGCTTCTGATCATTGGAATCAGGTGTGTTGCAGTAGAGAGAGATGGAAAACATCCTCAAGGAACAGGATTGAAGACCCATGATGTAATCCAATACAAATGCTATACCTATTTGTACCACATGGTAGTGCTGTGTCACAAATAACTACTCTCAAGACTGCAGGCTCAATAGCGAGAATTCATTTAGTTTTTTTTACTTATATGCTCATAAAATGTAGGTAGTTTGGAATCTTTTAGGTGGGCTGAATTTGTGAGGCACAACATAAAGTCAACTTTTGGTTACAGCCTACAATGGGGTTTTTCAACAATCACCCTAGTGAGTAGGAAGCCAAATAATGCTCATGTGTCTAAAAAGCAGGATTTGCAGTTAATCTCCCATTTCCATTTAAAAAGTAGCCTGCTTTGTGTAACGGCACAGAAAGGACAAGCGCGTATAGAAAAGGACAAGATGAAAGTGAGTGAGAGGACGCGTGTGTTCTTGGAGATAAAAGAGCACATATTCAATCGGAGTTTATAACTTCAGAGAGAGAAAGAGAGACGAGGAGGAGGACCATGACAAAAAAAAACATCATCCAGCTGAATAATCATCGAGCGTCTCCAATTGAGTCAAACATCCACACCAGGCCAGTTGTCACTCTGTCTGTCTTTCTTCGCATTTGTATTTCCGAACTGTGATCTTGAACGACGCCACCTCAAGGTGAACAGAGCTTGTCTTCATTCTTAACATTCTGGGAGCAGGTTTTTAAGCACTAGTGGTCCACAGGAGGGACATGTAACCCCCTCATGGTAACATATAAGCCAAATAAACCGGTGTTTTCCCGAGTAAGGCCAGCACAGATCGGCCCGCCCGCCTTCCCGTCCTCCCGACATTCCCTGCTGTTACTTTGATGTGAAAGAAATGGCTCCCAGTCTCATCATGCCAATCCTAATACCTACACGGGAAACTCACGCTGACAAATCTGTGCTTTAAATACTTTCCCCCCTTAAAACCAGTGAATCAACAAATAAAAGGTGCTGATGCATTGACCTTGAGAGGAACGAGGAGCTGACATCTGGAAGCAGTTGAGTGACATCAGAGGTGGACAGGTTCTTATCACAGCATGTAAAGTCTGTGTCGATCTCACACTGTCTCATCGCCTGCAATTTCACCACCTTTGATTCTGTACTACTTGGCATGGAAGCAAAATGGACCAAGTAGCACTTCAAAAGCCTTTTGAAAAGTCTTAAAGTGCATTTGTGAAGCATCTCGCCATCAACTTTCTGTGACACGGTTTTAAAGATTTGTACGGATGCACTGGTGACAGGTCCATGACAAGCTGGTTATGTCATAATATGCGGTCACCATTTCTGATCCAAACAGCAGATATGTTTTGTTTTGTTTTTTTGTCTGATGCGTCCCGTGGAAGAAGACCTATAAAACGAAGCTTTAGAATAGGTTCAGCACCCGATTGATGGTCCAATTAAAAACTGCAAGGGGAATGGGGTGGAAGCTTCAACGTTCCACATAAGTGATACAATTTGGAGTTCAACCAAAATTGTCTGGACAAATACACTGCACGGTCAACAGCAAATTTGAATCAGGGATGGCTTTATGTGTCCTTAAATGTATTTGTGACACTGATTTCGAAAATGTCTTTCTTACGGATTTTTACTTTGCAGTGTAATTTATAGTTATGATGTTTCTGACACAAAAAAATCCACCTGTGGCTGAACCTAACCCATCTATCCATCCATCCATCATTTAAGCCGCTTATCCTCATTACGAAATATATTTCTATATTGTATGTTATTATTATTATTATTATTATTATTATGAAAACCTGATGACAAAACACGAGAGAAAATTCGGAATCAGCAAATCAAATTCATTTCGAAAAGTTTGCTTCCATCGCTGATTATTTCTTTTTTTTTTTAAGAATTATTGACTAGTCTTATTACTACCATGAAAATGGCCTATATGGCAATTGTATTTTTTTCTATTTGACCAACAATAATGTTGAGTATACAATTTCTTTAGCAATACAGATTGTTACTGTGTTTTTATGCTGCTTAACATACAGTGCACCCATCCATCCATTTTATGTACCATTTATCCTGTTAAGGGTAAGGGGAGGTGGAGCCTATCTCAGATGACTGCGAGTGAAGGGCGGACTGCACCCCGGACCGCTCGTCAGTCATTCGCAGGGCAACCATTCACACCGTCACTGTGTGGCAACTGAAACCACATTTCCTGCACAAAGTCAGGTGAGTGCAGCACTACACCATCAGTGAGCAAAATGTTTATAATACGAGGCTTCATTCATTCTGATAATACTTACAAAACACCACAGGGTGACAGTATTGTTCAACACATAACTTCCTCCTCCCTCTCCAATTCATTTGAATTTCACTTCTCTTATAATTAATATATTGCCTGTATACAGTATGGTAGTTCGATTTTATGATGGGGTTATTTTAAGATTAAGGTGAATGAATTCACCATGATTTTCTTGAAAGCTAAGCAGGATCACGGACCGGATGATGTTTGGAGGCTCTATTGTAACAATATTGTGATGCATTTGTGTTGAGTATTTAGAATCGGGTCTTACGGTCTGGCGCAGGGATGCGGGCACTAGCAGGAGCAGGTGGTCCAGGAGGCCCGGGAGGACCTGGTAGACCTCTTTCTCCTGGGAGTCCTGAGGGACCCCGGGGGCCTGAGAGGACAGAGGGGGAAAAGAGATACACTGAACATAGGAGGTGGAAATAAAGACAGCTTCATTGTCAAGATGAAATAAAGAAGAGGTGGCGATTTTGCATGACAGGTTAAAGTGTGGCCGTCCTCAACCAGACCCACAGGTGTAAATAAGACTGTTACATTACAGTCGTTTTCTCTCAAGACATATTTATTCAATCGATACGCAGTCATTTGTGTATGAACACATCTCTGTTGTTCTTTTTTCAATTTCAAAAAATGTGTCCTGACCTTTTGTCTGCTAGCGAGGTTGTTTGACCCAAGTTGGCATGGAAACAGCAGAGTGACCATGAATGGTGTAGCATATGTGATAAGGAAAAACATAATCTAATTATTTAATGTTGCTATGTTGATTTCAAATGGAAAGTTTTATAATGAGTCACATGCAAGTGGAATCTGTATTCTGGTGGCCAAACGTTTTTTGCCATTGACTCAGATTTAATATTTACTTTTAATGATTGTGCTTCACCTTGCTAAATTGTTTTTCTAAACTGCATGACGCTTTCGTATGCCTGAGTGAATTAGAGAAGTACTTCATAGAATGAGGTAACTTTTTGCACTTGGGCTATTTGATCCAGCAATCCATCCGCATATTCTCATTTGGAATAGGTGAGTTAATGCATCTCAGCTGACTTTGGGTGAGAGGCAGGACACAACCTGGACTGACAGCCAGCCAGCCATTCGCAGGGCACATGTAGAAAGACAACCATTCACTCACATTTGCGCCTAAGGACAATTTAGCAGAGATGGGCATTTTACTCAAGTTTGCCGGTCCGTCATTGGTCATTTGTCAGCAGTCTGGGTACCCGTCCGTCATCCTTCAATCTGTCATTTTTTTCTAGTTGAACCAAACTGTAATGGTCTGAGGTCAGTCCGTGATGGTATTTCAACCGCGCTTCCGTCAGTGAATATCAACTTCGGCTATTGTCTAACGTCAGCAAAATGGGCGTCCGTCAGTTAGACGGACTGCCCACCTCTGCAATTTAGAGTAATCTAAAACACGTTTTGGGAATTTGATAGATGGAGAAAATGCAAAACTCTCCATAGTAGAGCCTGAATCCAGGACCCGACTGTGATGCAGACATTAAACCGCCATTTTGCCGCCATTTTGCGTCACTTTCTGATAAAACTAAAAAGTACCACTTGCCATGAAGAATATATCAAATATTCTTCATTAAAAATGCTGAAGGAGTAAAGACATTCTCATTACCAAAACCACAAATGTACATTTTAGTTTTCCTCGTTTTAGTTTTTCTTTTGCAGAAAAACAACACTGAGGGAGAGGGGAGAAAATGGCTGCTGCATGATTTTGCCATTTTTTTTTTTTTTTTGCCATCGGGCATATGATTGACTTTTTTAGTCTGTATTTAATAGTAGAAAGGTTCCTCGAAAAACGAGAGAAGCAAGTGTTAAAGGCGCTAATTCATATGAAACAAACACGCAAAGGCTAGTGAGATGAAGTGTATACGCCCTCCTGCAGTTTTTAACGGATGGAAACAAGGCCATACCATGACAATATCTGACATCATTGTTTGGATTTAAAAGGTAACGTGGCCACTTCTTGTACTTTATTTTTTCTTTGGGTCCAGACACAGTACCTTTCTCTTTGCTGTGGCACCGCACTGTACTTGAACTGACAGGCGCAGCCTGAGAATTATTACTTTGCAAGGTAATGTTATTATAACCCTGGTTTGACACCCATATAGGTCATTTTCACTTAAAGTTGCAGCATAAGCAGCTGTGGCAATTTGGGAGCGTGGGAGGGACGTCTCAGCTACAATATGGCACAACGACTTACATGACCTGCTTCCCCTGGACCAGATACGATGTCAAAATATATTCAACCATTTTTGCATTTGTCACCGTAATCGGTAATGACACCGAGTTCAATTTACTCCCATTTCCCCACGAACCTGCATTAAAAGATAATTGTCTTTGCATTATATTGGACACAATCCAGTCCCATGTTTCTCTTCTATAAAAAGAAGTACAAGGACAAAAGTATAGCTTTCGATACAATATATAGAACTGGTTTTGAGTGGCTATGAAGTAATGGAGAAAGAAAAACAATAACATCACGGCCACATGGAAAACATAAGGACCTGCGATTTGTGTATATATATATATATATATATATATAACTCATATTCATTTAAGGTTGAACTTGCAAGGCGTTCCTCAGAGCGTAGGTCTGTTAAAAAAAAAAAAAAAATTGGTCAATGTCTGGTCGTTACCCAGCAGCAGGTTCAGAACACGGGTCATACACATTTTAGAGGCCTTCGTGATCCAGTGGAGGAATAACAGCGCGTGTCGAGAGCAGATGTTATGAGACGCATGCGCCACTATTTGCTTTATTATCATTCAAGTCACAGCTGCCTGTGGATTTACTTTTTCCTACGGTTGATTTATTTGAGGTTTGAACACATAGAGCAGGTTTATTCCTCTGTTGATACTCTGATTGGTGACCATGAGCTGCAGCAGCACGTGTCGGCGCTACGCTTGACTTTAGAAGTAGTCGATACTTAATGCTCACTGAAAAAGTGATATTTTAAACACGCAATTGAAACCAAACAAACGGCCCAAATTGTGAAAATTAGCAGGCAAAATGTCTGGAAGACGCTACTGCTTACAGCTGGAGCTCCTTTTGGATTGACCAAGTGGCTTAAGTGAAAGACAAACACCCAAAAGCCGGATATCATGGCTCAGTCTTGTTTCCACAAGTGTTTGGTTAACAGTGAGGCAATCGAGTGCCTCAAAAGTAGAGAGGCAAGAAATGCACTCTCTCTCTCACAAATTCAAGACAAAGTTAAGAATTGGTTCACTTGATCTCAACATCCTCATTCCGTGGTTTGTACGTTCTGTGAGGCTCTTACCTGCAGGTCCTGAGGTTCCCCTCAAACCAGGGCTCCCAGCTGGGCCCCTTGCGCCTGCCTCACCCCGAGGCCCAGTTGGACCGGGCAAGCCTCGAGAACCTGTTTTGCCTTCGAGGCGAAGATAGTCACCGCTAATCATACAGACCAAAGGATTTTGGTTGAACATCAACTCTAGAGTCCAATTTTACCATCTCTGCCGGGAAGACCATCGCTGCCCTTTTCACCCTGAGGACCTGGAACAGAAGGAATTAATTGAGATGTTGTTAATTACTTCCACTAAGTTCAAAAGCCCAAAGGCAAAAAGTAAATAGCGGTGCCCAAGTTACAGGAGAAAGGCTGACTGTTGGTGCAAGTGGGAGCATTCCTTTATCCAAACTCCTGTAATCTCTACGGTCGTGTTTGTGCGATTAAAAAAACCCAAAAACGATGATTAACTCATAGTCAATAATGTGATGGGATGCACTCAATGAATGTAGCAATTGTTCTTTTTTTTAACCAGGTTCGATGCAGCAGTGTTCGTGTGTTTAATTTTTTTTTTTTTTTTTTTTTGAGCAGCCACAGCCAAGGTTGGGCTCAGGTCCAGGAAAGAAGAGGTGAAGTGCTCGCCTTGAGCTCTGTAAACGTGCACCTCAAATGACTCTCTTACTCAGACTGGAGGAAATGAGTGTACATGGAGAGGTGGAAATAAATCGGATATATAATAAGTGCATATGTGAGCAGGTAGAGAGAGCAAAAAAAAAAAAAAAAAAAAAAAAGGAGTGTGAACTCCCACTTACTTCATGTAGTAATAATTTAACATAAGACAGAAAGTATACCTACCGGCAGGTCCCTGCTCACCAGCAGCCCCCTGAGCAGTAGCGGCCCCTAACAGTAAGGCGGCCTCGGGTGTAACTTTTCCTCTGGACGTTGGGTGGCGTTGGGATATGGACGGCAAGGCGGTGAGTACTTGGACCTGGTGATGCGAGACATTTAAAATGTGTGCGATGAAACATATCGAATCACACAGTTGACTATCCGAGGTCGCATGAGTGCGCAAACCTTTGCCTCGAGCGAATTCAGCCTGTCGTTCATCGCTGTGATTCGACTGCAGTTGAGACAGTCTAGAAAACAGAAAATAGTCATTTACATCCACACCAGTCTTTTATTGTCGGCCAAGTCGGAACGCATGGTGGCTCTTACATGAGAGGGGCTCGCCCGCGCGTGCAGGCGGGCGACGCAGTGTCGATGGTTTTCTTATTGCCTCCTGAGCTACCAGCTGTTTCCGTGCATCTGTTGAAGACAAAGAGATAGGATGATGTCACCTCTTGTCATTGAGATTTGTAGTCATAATGTACTCTGATGTGTCTTGTTTTGAGGTCCTTTAGAATTTGAAGTGCCGATTACTTGACAAATATATTGGTGCTAATGTTATTTTGCTCTAAATTCAAACGCAAACTTGCATGGAATTTGCATGGCTCAGCTTCAGAAAACAGGTGAGCTGTGATTGGTTGTTAGCTGAGCCCTGAGCAATGTCATTTTCAGTCACTTCAAATGGCCGCCCCCTGAGATGGCTAAAAACGGGTGGATATTCCACAAACGCAATATTAATCAGAATGCTTTGTTCCAACTAGTGGGCCCGCATAGAACATATTCTTGAAAAAATAAAATGTTGGGTTGACTATAACATGTCGCCGCACACGTGAAAGCACAATTACAATTTCCCACATTCATTTACTGTAAACTACTTATGTGTCCTTCCAATTTGGATGAATCACGATTTTCATGGTCTTCCACAACCAAACATTCCAGAGTTCTCACATATTCAGCGTGCCTGAATTTGGTGGTAGTCTGCAGAATTTGACCCTGGTTCTGGCAAAAAAACATCAAATTGCAACCATGAAAGATGTCAGCTGGTAGGAGAGGAGGAGAGTACTAACTCTGTGTTATTGTTGGCCTTTTCGCAACACTTATTCCAAATTCCAAAAGATGCTTGAGGTTACAGATGACATCAGAATGACTTGAGACCACAGTTAATCATCAAAGTATTAACATTGTGCACATGTTTTGCTTTTCCTTTGCCTTCTTTGCAACACAAAAGAAAGATCAGCTTCAACCATTGGAGTAAGTCGACTTACATTTGAATTAGTTATCGGCTGTCCCATTATTTCTTTTCCACTCACAAAGTTAGTGTTTCTACAAATTACAGTGCCTGACTTCTTTTTACACTTTGTGTGACAGTCAAGAATAGTACAAACTAATTTGGATGTTTATGATCACATATCTAGTTCCATTTTTTCCTAAAATGGAGTGAGTACCCTCTCAGTTCAGATGCCAATCTTCCACTTGTCCAATGGTTACCATGGTAACAATTCCAAGCTAAACCAAGCGAAGATAAGCTTATTTCACATTTAAAAGCAGCCACCGCGGAGCCAAGTATTGAACAGGGGTCAAAAAGGCCATTTTCTCGAATGCTGATCCTGTTCAGAGTCACAGGGAAGCTGGGAGCAAAACAAACAAACAAAAATAAAGACAGTTATGTATGCAACGATGAGTGTTGGCATGCATTCTTAAAACTGGTCGTGTGCGAAGGGACATTCCGTGCTGTGCTTCTGGCAGTCAGCAGGAATGAAATAGAACCATACTATACGCAATTACACATACAGAAAACAGGACCGAAAATGAACGGGACTCAAGTAAAAGGAGTCCAAAAGTACAGGACACACACCAGTAGATGGTTTGTTCTCATTAGCGTTGTGGGTAAGTTGGAGCCTGTCCCAGCTGAATGTGTGAGAGGCACAGTAGTCAGCTGGACTGGTCAACAGTCAATCGCAGAGAAAAAAAAAAAAACAACACACATGCATGGGGAGAACATGCAAATTCCGCACCTCCTGACTGTGAGGCAGACATGCTAACTTCTACGCTATTGTTGCTGCCATGGGTTGAAACGATACAATCAAAATAAAAATGTCTCAAACCAAAAGCCATGCTGAAAATGCGGGTCTTAAGAACGGATTTAAAACTGGACAGTGAGGCCTTCCGATGTGTACCGGCTGGGAAATTCCATACATGGGAGCAACAAAAGCCCACAAAGCCCTGCCGCCTTGAGCCTCGACAACACATCCTTGCTACATCCAAGAGCAGCTGGTCAGCTGACTTGAGCAACCGAAAAGGGGAATGCAAGTGCAGCGGCTCTGAGGGGGAGGGCGGGGCAAGAACAAATCACTTAAGCTAATACAGTGGTGTCTTGAGGTGAGAGAATGAAGAGAATGATATATTGTGTTTTGAAAACAACCACATAGCTTTGCCTAAGTCTGCTTCGCTTAATGCTAGCAAACAACGTAAAGCACCATAGATGGGCTAACGTACAGCATCTGTGTTGTGGTGTCATAAGCCGTTAAGCAATGGATATTTGAACACAAACGGTGGAGTAATACATGTAGACAGACAATACAACAACACTCACAGGCATATATTCTTTATCCTCTGTGAAGAAGGAATAATATTACTCAAATTTATTGAGGAACTGCGACTGTTTCCATGTATATACTCATGTGTTTATTAGGAATTCCTAGACGAGGCCCCCAGGGTGGAAAATATCCACCAAGGACTTCCCACACCCCGCTTCTAGTAATGGTGGCAAGTGAAGTTGTATCCAAACGGAATTCCAATTCACTAAACTTGTCTTTGAGTATTCAATACAACAAATAAGAAATACACAAACTTATGGTCGGGTAGAAACGGCAGCGAAGGACGACAGAAAGAAAAAAAGCATTTTTTTCTTTTTCTTTTTCCAGTCAGCTTCACTTGTTGGTGTGAAGTGGCTACCCCACATTTTGGGGGCGGGGATGGAACGGATCTGTGTGTTTTGCCTTACGAGCGTGGTCACGGAACGAATTCAATTCATATCTCAGGGCACCACCTGTACAGTCATTTCAAAATGAACTCTAACATGGACAAGCAGTTAGTGCAATGCATATAAAAAGGTGTCATGTGCTCTCCCTTTTATGTTCAAGTTAAAAGATGTCACGTATGCGCATGTGTACCATCACAAGTGTCTGTTCGAGATGTCCACGATTATCCCACCAAAAGACTATGACCACTTTTCTTGCGTTTAGCTGGGATGAGTTACAGCTCACTCCGCATGATGAGTAATCATTGCCATTTTTTATTTTTATTTTTTTTATTGTCTGCCACTTCTGAAAGAGACAACTGTGTGCACCGTGACCCCGTTCCTTTTTGTTGCATTGTTCCTTGTGTAGAGTAGTCAGTGGAAGATCGGAAAGCCATGGGAGAGAGCCAGTAAACAATAGCTCGCTTGTGCCAAGAGAATGAACTTGCCTTCTGTCCAGCCTTCATTTTATGAAGTGTGGGAGTTTGTGTCTGTGGGTTCTGGGTGTTTTCAGTTGGCTTTGTGGTACTGCCGAACTCCTTTGTCTGTTTTGATCTGGATCTGCCCAGGTCAGATACTTCTACCACAAACAAGTGGTTGGGCAGGGCACCTCGTTAGCAACCAGGAAGTACGTATTACTTTCTTGCATTCAGTCACCAGCAGCCATCTACGCAGAAATGTTATTATCTTCTGCGTATTTTTACGCAGAAGGTGATTTTCATAAGGCAATTTAAAAAGCTTTATAAAAATCACCTTCTGCAACTGCAGCTTGTAGCCAACCTGTTTTTACACTTTACCTTACTCCATCATCAATATCATTTATACGACCATGAATGGGAAAAGAAAAAAAAAATGTTGCAATCAGTTCTTCAATTGTATTTTGTCATATCATTAATAATTATACAACCTGTTTTTGTAGTTGCCTTCTGTTACATCATTAATCAATAAATTGTATTATTTCTTCAATTATTATTGTAAACCATGGTTGGTATATGCAACACAGCATTGTATTTTATTTGGTGAATGAGGGGTAGGATATTTATAAGTTCTTTCAACTTCAACCTACTCCTTTGAGTTTCAATTGAAATTTTATTTTGAAACGTGAATTTTGTTTTAAACATGATGCTCAAATAAAAAAAGAAAAAAGAAAAAAAAAAGAGTGAAAACACCTGCAGCTATGAGTTGCAAAGGTCACGTTCATAACGTGTTAGTGCAGTGTAATGTTTCACAATCTACTGTACTGAGTGAAAAAAAACAGGAGATGAAATGAGTGCTTACTGTCCCACAGGGGGAAAAAAACATTTGGGAACTTAAGGCAGCAAAGCGCAACATTTTGAGTGATTACCCTAAAATGTGGATGGTAGTGGTATGAGAGATACACAGAGCAGATGGTTTGTGGGAAACTGAATCCCTTTCCTCAAACCTTACTTATGATTTTTTGATGTTTTTGGCTTGTGGGTATTCCTTTCTGTGCATTCTAGGTAAAGATGGATTTAATCAGCAAAAGACTTCTCTAACATGTGGCAACCTCCTCCATGTTTAGATAACAATGTCAACCATGTGGCAGTCACGGCAAACACAAGCTCGGATGAGTTCGACGTTCTGCAGCGACGCACTCTGCAGCGTATGGGCGTGTTTATGCACAAGCCACGGCTGGTTCTAATTACCAAAAATGGGCTTTGAACAGGAAATGTAGACATCACCCCTTGCAAGCTCCGCTTCTCTTTCTCTCGAGTTAGTGCCTCAACTTCCCCGCCCGCACTTTTAGTGCGAGCCATAAGCTGGATTTGGCACAAGGACGAGGGTCTCCTACACGCTTCTTTTGACACAATTACTCTCAGTCTCGTTATCTTCAAAAGGTGAAATAAATCTCTGAGTTCAATGAAAGGCAGGGAGGACCACTCTGAGGCGTCACATCATAGTTAGGATGCCACGATGCCTCTTGATGGACATTCAATGTTCGCATCTCAGTGGGCTAATTGCCGCATCGGGGGGTGTCAAATAAACGTGTGAATATATTTGGCCCCTTGCCCTCGCGGTGCACCGAGCCCTAATGAGTGAGCCAGTTAGGGCTATTCATTATAGAAACAGCCCTGCTGAGAGTTCAGCGGGCCGGAGGCCGTCCTACCCTTGGCTCCGGGTCTTGTCCTATTCAAGTGCACATGCGGTCTTTGTCATTTGTTTGTAAACTGCTTGAATGATCTCTTCCTCTGCTGCTGCAAAATAGAGATGGAGATGAGCGAAGACCACAGTGACTGCACACCAGAATGATGTCCTGTACTCTATATTGTAGTCTAATAATGATTTCAGCGGGTATCTCCTCTCGCCTCAATTATCAAAGCACAGAGGGCTGATTAAAAAGTAATGAGTCTTCTGCCTGTGGGCTGCCTTACATCATGCATGTAGTTTTTTTTTTCAAGAATATGTTCCCAGCAGGCCCACTAGTTGAAACACAGCATTCTGATTCATTTTGCGTTTGTGGAATATAATTTAAGCGGCAAAATGCACTCATTTTTAGCCATCTCTGGGGCGGCCATTTTGTCTTCTGTCGACTGAAAATGACATCACAACTGCTCAGGTAACGACCAATCGCGGCTTAGCTGTTTTTTTTAATCTGAGCCTTGATTGGTCGTTGTGAGCAGTTGTGATTCATTTTCTCATTGTCATTTTCAGTCGACAGAAGACAAAATGGCCTCCCTCAGAGATGGCTAAAAACGAGTGGATTAACACTTATACCACAAACGCAATATTTATCAGAATGCCTTGTTACGACTAGTGGGCTAGCATAGAAAAAAATATCTTTGGGTTGATTTCACTCTTTAAAACTGCATCGATTTACAAGCACTTATCTTAACATCCTAGCTTCTGCGCCCATTAAGTCTGACTTTTGTTGCGGCATTTGTACATGAAATTGAGGTGGCAGGTCTTAGCTTGATTTTATAGTTTTGCTGAAAGTTTGGATGGGAGCTAGCAGGACCAGTGTTTGCACAAAGATCAACACACACACACACACGCGTGCACACACATCACAGCTCGCAGACACAGCAGAGTGTAAAGTTCCTGATCCATCTCTGTCTGGTCAATTAGCTGAGCTCAGCGCTGCAGCATCATTAGTGGGCGCTGAGGGTGTTTGTCTCTGTCGCTGCGCAGCCTTGGCCAGGATGAATAGCATTGCTGCAGTGTGCACGCACGCACCCACGCACCAAAGAGCACAACTCTCCCAAGTGGGGCGAGCCGGGCTGAACAAAGTCACTACACAGTATACGTACGCTTAGCGGGCACTTTGTATCATCCGTTTTAAAAGGGACAAAAAGTCCAATTGAAGTGCTTGTGGATATTCTCACAAATCCAGGTCATTTCTTTCTCAGGGCAAGGGCACTGAATTGATCGCAACTGGAATGCTCTGTTTGTCTGAGAAGAAGTTTCGCTTCATCAGTTCCTCCAACAAGGCTTGGTTAGGACAGTTTGGCATGAGTTGCTAACTATTTATGCTCCAAGTTAGAGGCCCCACCACCAAAAACGGTATACTTTTTTTAGGCGGTAAATGCCTTGCAGAGAGGCCTCTGTCGGTCAACAAGTCGTTGGGTGCGCTCTAAAAACAGTTGGTTTAAAAATAACACAATTTGGGGGCAAAAATGGACAGATCCACTAAATTTAAAACAAGCCCCAAAATGGGTAGTTTTGTACAAAACAACCCCCCAAATTGGGCTTTTTTTGTACAACACAAGAAGGTGGGTTAAATTGTGGATCAGTCCATTTTTGACCTCAAATTGTGTTATTTATAACCAAATTGAGTGTGGCTACTCGAGTATCTTGCCATGGAGTAGTGTGATGGCCAGAGGTGGGCACTTTACTCAATTTTGTTGCTCCGTCATTTGTCATCCCTCACTTTTCGTGACGAACTGGATTGTAATCATCAGTCTGTCAGTTTTAAGTCCATCAGAAGTCTGTCCGGCCGTCAGACCTTTTGGGACACACTATTTATCCTGAATGTAATTTTGACATTTTTATCGTTTGAGTCTACAGGCGCTGTCATTTTCTTTTGCGATTCTAAGACAGCAATTCAATCATGATGAATATAATTAAATATACATATTACAAAAATGGAAAAAAACACACCTAAATACCTGTGGAACGGTAAACATTCTAATACAATTGTACTCTACATACCGTATTTTCCCGACTATAAGTCACGTTTTTTTTTTCCCATAGTTTGGCTGGGGGTGCGATTTATACTCCAGAGCGACTTATGTGTGAAATTATTAACACATTATTACCTGTATTATGCATTTTATGGCTGGTATGACATATAGTCTGGAAAACACGGTAATATTATGGTTATTTTATATATGTATTATGTTCGTGATACTTTTGATAAGATGTTTTTACCAAAACAATTGCTTATGGCCACATTATGCCGCCGCCCCTGTGTGACCTATATCTTTGCTACTGTAACAACGAAAATTTCCCCACTGTGGGATCAATAAAGGCATTCTTATCTTATCTTATCTTATACACCTATAACTGCTCTGTACATTGAAAACCTGCATATGAACCTCAGTGTTTATTTGGTTTTCCCATAGTAAAACCTTTTTGTTAACTCGGTGATTGACACTTCATCATCCCCTTCCTCAACAAGTGCAACTCTACATCCTCTTAGTCGGCGAAAGGGTGCAAGCCCACACGCTGGATAGGCTTCACTGTAACTACAGGTGAGAGGGAAAGTGTGGTCACGATATTCATCCCCGAGGAAAAATCCAAGTTAAACTAAACAGACACCTTGCAGTATGTTTAAATTGTGTTCGAAAACAACTGCACATGGAGGCAGTCGTGTCTGCATGTGATCTGCTTTACAAGTGTAGAGGAGGTGTTGCGAAGGAAGTCTCCAAGACCTTGAGGTGCGAGTATGGCGGGTCAGAGAGGTCCCCACCTCCAGCACACACATCTCACCTCATCAAGCAGCACAGATACTTGAGCCAAGGCAACGTCTGGTGAAAAGGAAGCTCAAGGATACAAATCATGCCTCGAAATGAGGTACACCTGCACAATCGGTTTAGAGTCGAGTCAATTCTGCCTTGACAAAAACGAGAAAGGTCAGATCGGATTGGTCCAGATGAAGCACTGCAGTTGTACAATGCTGCAAACCAGAGCAACAATAACTAACAGGTGTTCCCCGGATGTATTATTGAACACCAGGAGGACAGTAAAAGGCAAACACAATGAGCACACTCATGTAGGAGCTGCTGTTGGCCACGGCCCACGCCTAGACACTCATATGCAGACTTGCACAAGTCACGCAGCTCCCATCAGGCCCTGCTGCTTAAAGCGGAAGTCAACCCAAACATATTTTTTTCAAGAATATGCTCCCAGCCGGCCCACTAGTTGAAACACGGCATTCTGATTAAATTTGCATTTGTGGAATATAAGTTAAGCAGCAAAATGCACTGGTTTTTAGCCATCTCTGGAGGCAGCCATTTTGTCTTCTGTCGACTGAAAATGACATCACAACTGCTCACAACGACCAATCACGGCTGACCTGGTTTCTGAATCTGAGCCGTGATTGGCCCACAGAATATTGTGTTTTATGTCTAGATTCAGTAAATAAGGAACCTAGCAAAAGGAAGATTAGTCTCTCTTCTTTCATTAGAAAAAAAAGGTTGCTTTCTATTTTTTGGCACAGGAGCCAACCGCACACGGCTATTATCCACGGCGCCATGTGCTCTACACCAAATATGACGGCCCCCTGTCAGTACATTTAAGATTTTATGTAGGAGAGCCCCTTGCACTGGAAAAAAAAATAAAATCAATAAAAAAATAAATCGCAGTATGTGGTTATTTTTTGATTGGTCATTGGATGTTGAAGTCTGGATCTTTTAAACACGCATGGAGCATGAAAATATATGAAGATACTGTGATGTACTGTGCATTGGTTCAATAAAAAAAAAAAAAAAAAAAACAGACATGCATGATTTTTATCCATAAAATGTCAGTTTTGTCATATGTGTAATTAGTAAGTGTGAAGTCCCACGGGGCCAACCTCGTCGCGCTGATGAAAACTTGTTTGACTTGATTTAAGAGGTCCAGATTAACCACTGTGGGTCAAGGTTTTTCCACATATGCTCAGCACAAAGTGAATGTGAAGCTATTCTGGGATATTGGACAAATAAGTCCCACTCCTCACACATTTCCAGCCCGTGCAGATGTGCTTTAAACCCGCGCAGCCTGTAATCTCTCACAGGAAAGAGGCGGTTTCCCGCATCAAGCCAGACGGAGCTGTCTTTACCTCACCTTTCCCTCTCACTCGCCAGCTCCCCATCACTCGCCGTTTTTCCCGACAACATGCCTTCACTGATGCCGATGGCACTGAGAGGCTCTCAGTCTACCCCTTCCCACCAGCAGGCTGTGGTGTGTAATTAGAGAGCAGCACCAAGCCCGGTGGTCAGACCGGTGGGCTGACTGCTGACAGCCGTGCTTGTTTGGCTACAGACACGAGTTCCCTCTGGCACTTGCAGACAGGAGCTGTGGCTTAGGTAGACCCTCTCTGCACAGGATGCCTTCCATAAATCTCCCCCTTTCTCCCCTAATTCTTCCACTTGCTCGGAAAAGGGTCTTCATCAGGGGAAAAAAAACAAAAAAAAACGCCCCATAGGGCTTTAGGCCAGATGGACGAGAATACCTGCAAAGGATACTAATCATGGGTAAAATGGAGCACTACTGACAGTTACCACCTTGTCCTCTAATCACTAAGCAGGTAGTCCAGCCCCTATGCTTTGTTTTGAGATGTGAACATGTGGTGGTGGTCTGTTTTCTATGAGAGACAGTAAATGTTGTCTCATGACCCATTTGAACCGAAAACAGAAACTTGTGTTTCCATGACAGCAGCTTTCTTTTGGAGCCTGAAAATATTCTTTGGTGTAACAAATTGATTAGAGCGGCACCCAATCTAAGGTTATGTGTTCTGTAATGATTAGTACGCCAGTATGTAGAAGCCCTTCGAATAAAATGATAATTTCATCAATGATCAAATATGATCAATATCCTTATAGGTTAAAAAAACAACAAAAAAACAGTCAAGAACAATCTGATTAATACATTCAATTATAGATGAGTTGCATTCCTGAACAGAAAAAGCTTTTGCGGTTGAATATTATGCTTAGTTTCTGAATAATCGCAGAAACTTAGAGTAAGCTTGCTCCAAGTTTAAATTTGTTTCAATTCCCTCATCCCTGTTCAAAATTGGAAATTGCATGTCGAAAGCTCAATAAAAATAAAGACTCTGCATTAAACCTCTTCATGATGCTAGGTGGTCTCTTCTTGCTTTTGTGACTAGCGGCCTGATGGATTTATGACATACTAAACAGACAAGGGATTTGTATAATAATAAGTCATTAATGGATCATTGAGAATTCTCATGAACAACATGACGTCAACTTTATGCTACAGCAATGCAGACCTCCTAGACAGAATAAACTTGCTCAGTCTGACATTGGCATGGAAAAAGCAGGGAGATTCTCCCATCCCTCAACTGCAACCTCTGCACACGGATGGAAAATGATTAGAGTGAGTTTACCCAGGCTAGCCAAGTTAGCACGCTAGCATCAAGTTTCTATTATGCTAATGTTGACAGTTGTAAAAAAAAATAAATAATAATATTCCTGAAAAATAATTTCTGTAATCAGAATACAGAAATAAGGTACCTGCACTATGCAATTTGTACCTCAACTATGCATCCATCCATTTTCTATACCGATTATCCATTTCAGATTGTGTGTTGGAGCCATATTTCTTTTTCAAGAATATGTTGCCAGCAGGCCTACTAGTTGAAATACGGCATTCTGATTAATATTGTGTTCGTGGAATATGAGTTAATCCACCCGTTTTTAGCCATCTCTGGCGACGGCCATTTTGTCAATTCTGTCGACTGAAGATGACATCACAACTGCTCACAACGACCAATCACGGCTCACCTGTTTTCTGAAGCTGAGCCATGATTGGTCGTTATCTGAGCCCTGAGCAACTTCGATGTCATCTTCAGTCGAAAGAAGTGACAAAATGGCCGCCCCCTGAGCTAGTTAAAAACGTGTGGATTTCTCATATTCCACAAACGTAATATTAATCAGAATGACGTGGTTAGACTAGTGGGCCTGCATAGAACATATTTTGGAAAAAAATATGTTTAGGTTGACTTTCTATTTAAGTGCATTTTTTTTTTTTTTTTCAATAAAGGAATTGTTTTTGCTGCTGTCACGGTCTTACCAACAGGCAGTGGCATCAAAACCATTTTCTTAATGCCATGCAAGCAAACCTAAGTGTGGTTGATGTAAAGCGGCCATAGTTAGCAGTGGGCACATCTGTTGAATTACAGAGTTAAGTTTGAATGTGGTGAGACAGGCTGCTCCAACCCATCCGACAGTCTTTAAACATTTCCTGCACTTGGAAGGCGCAGATGTTTCATAAAAGTGCATGACAGGCCAGTGACACGGCATACCCACTTCACTTTTAATTCGGAGGGACAGACACCTGATGAATGCCTACCTGATGACCCTGATCCACCTTCAATGTTCACCCTCTGACTCGCTGATAGAATAATTGTTCGTAGGCTATACCATATTTACTCTTATAATTATTGTAAGGTTTCTACTTATTTTGGTTGACATTTGTTTTGTCTTTTTTCCTCTCTTTTTATTCCTCTCTTTCAAGAAGCCTACTTGGCATTTTGTCCAATGATGCAAGACCTTTTTTTCCCTCTTCTCTTGATCCCGCGGTCATTTGGGGAAACATCGAAAACAAGAAACCACACACTCCACCGCTGGTTTGGTGTGGCAGGGAGGTGGCTTAGCGTGGGTAACCTCTCAATATAAAACACTCCCGACACACCGCAGCCTTGAATAATCCATCCTTAACACGCTGCCACAGCTGGCCAACACGCAACAGCTCGAAAAACAACATAGACCAGAAAAAGCCATCCAATATAAATGTACAAAAACAATATATTTCTTGCTGTTGAAATATTAGATGGGCTGCTCGAAGCTCCACTCTGGGACTAAAATAATGAACTATATAAATTAATGTTGCTGTAGCTGGTTGTGTTTTACTGTAACTGTTCTTGTTTTCACAGTGGTTCACAATTTCATCATTCATCGTTAGTCCTGCCATCTGGAAACACAGACAACTTTGGCTGTGAAATTCAATGGTGTATGAAACGCAAACAGTCTGGAAACCTGACAGGTGATAATTAGGACAAAAGTTGAACAAAAATGTTTCAGTGTAACGAAAATCTTGCTAGTAATCCCTGATTTCACATAGCGGCGATTACTATTTGCGCAATCGCACATTTACAGTCACGTGTTATTGTTCTTTCTTTCGTTCTTTTATAACAAGAGTGTATTATTTTTAGCCCTTTTTATACTCTTGTCTCAGAGGGAGATCTTGTGTGTTTAACGGCACCACATTTATTTGACAGCTGTAGTTGTAGATTGTAAGAAACGCCAACATATAGCAAACCATAACCACAATTTTTTTTTTCTTGGGTTGCAGATTATATTTCTGCGTCTGTACAAGAAAAGTCCAAAGTTCAAAATGTGAAAACCAGAGCCAAGGAGCTGACAAAAATCTTACCTTAAAGTAACGAATTGAATAAAAATAATTTTGATGGTTTGCATTAAGTTTCGTCTTTCAGTCATGACCATAGTGAATTTATCTTTTGCACTTTAGGGGTCTTTAATATTGGTGGATCAGCCAGGACACTAGCCATGGTGTCGTAGCGTCACTGACTCACTGTGTACAGTTCTTGTGCCCTCTAATACTAAAAAGATCCGAAAACGCACGTTAGTTAGTTAGCACAAGTTTCCCATGTCTCTAGAATGCAAACGCTTGAATTATATGGATCTGATCCAAGCGTCTTATGTCAAATCTGCTAACAAACAACGAAACCATTAAAAAAAAAGAAAACCCATTTGATAGAGTCCTTTATTTTCTCTTTTTGTTCTACCTGCTTGTTTGTTCTGTTGCACCAGGAGTTACTTAGCTTGCAGCAGGACATAGAGCAGTTTCATTGTTTTGAGTTTGACTGTTACTTTCCTATAGGCAATTCAAACCCATTCATTACATCACCTGCTTTGTTCCTGTCAGAGCGCGAACTGCTGATTTTAGAGACGGCTGCTTCCCACAACGGTCACTCCTAGTATGCCGTAAGAGACCATCACATGCTGCGGTAAATTACTGAATTTCATTTCATTGGTCAGAGAATGACTTATTTACCATACATCATGTATCTATGCCAGCAGCGAGCAGTGACAGGAAGAACAATTACCGTAAATGTTACGCTAGATGGCAGGAGGTACTTAACACATCACTCCACTTTTTCAAACTTGTTTTTGGTGTTTTTTCTCATGTAAAATGTGCACCTTAGCTCTGGGAAGCATTCCTCTCGGAGAAAGAAAAAAAAAGAAAAAGGACTAAAACAATGTAAAACATGGTACCGCTTGCTATAGGATAATCTACTCTCAACCAATCATACAGATGAATTCCTAGCCATGAGACCCTCTCCTCTGGCCCTAATTACTTTCCAGAGGTTGACAAGTGCTCCAACTCTGCAGCCAAGCATGGCCCGCTCCACAAAGATGACATGTGAACACGGTCCATGTGACACGTCCACTCTAACCGGCTTTATTTGTCGAGTTTGCTCCGAACACTTACGATGTCTCCTTCTGGCCACGGCAGCCATACGCGATTTTCCTCTTGTAATATGATATGCGTGAGTGCATGTACACATTAGAGTGGGCTTTCAATAAAAGCTATATTTGTCCACAGACAGCCATGCACACAATAGAAACAGTTGTGTCCTCTCTGACAAATGTGCAGACATAGCCCTGGTAACCAGGCACAAAAGTGCTTGTTGAGCACAAACGCTGTGCGATAGTGACTGCAGGCATCCTTCTAGTCTAGAGCCAAGCAGGCATTGCCAAACTGCAGTCATGAGGACCGTATAATAAATAATAAATTGCGCTTTAATAAACAAACCCGCTTCACTTCGCATGGCTCCAAATGAACTGGGAACGGCAACAGTGTGTCATGTTTTGTTTTTCTCATGATTTAACTTCTTTTGGACAGCGTTGCCCAATCGCACCAAGCTCGGAGATGTCATTTACCGCGGGAACATCTCACGTAACACCCAAATTCTTTATTTTTCCCCTCGGATCATTCCAGTGGGGCGTTATTGGGCCCTGCTCTGGGATTTGTCTGGAAGAAAAATGTCCAACGACATTTTCTGAAATCGCTGTCAGATTGCAGATGTGGGAAAGAGGCATTTGATTTATCGGCCTTCCTAAACGACTCCCCCTACCCCCAATTAAGTTAACCCGCCGAAAAATGTGCGTGTATGTGTGTGTGCATCCACTTGTATGTACTTGGAAGTGAAACGCCAACTTATAACCCTGGGTGTGAAAAGTTTACGAAAGCTTTGTGAGAATACATAATGTATTCTTTCTCAACGCTGTACGTGCACATCAATCTTTTTGAAAACTCAAAACAACAAACCATACCTCCCACACATGAAAATGACTTCAACCACAGTTGCTTCTAATCTGGCACACTGATGTAAAAATTAAGTCATTCTGAGTCAGTCATTGTATAAATGTATCCACACAGAGCTGCAAAAGCTTGATTTGCAGGTATACTTACGACAGCTCGCGGCGTTTTAATTACGCGGAATGAAAATCCACCTGATCAAAGCGCAGCTGTCGAGGTGTACGACTTTCTGCAAGCGGGCGTGGGGAATCTTTTGTCGTGGGCTTGATTTAAGCCCTGTAATATCTATTGTTGAACATACAAGCGTGGCACACCCACAGGGACTTTGATTTAGACAGCTCCTATTTTTTCCCCCGAATAGAAAGCTCACTTAAGAGTGTCAAACAACATGTCAGAAAACTACAGCGAGGGAGAGCTTGCTAAGAATAGTTGTGAGTTTGCGAGGTTACAAAACATCAGAGACAAGACGTATAATCAACTGAATGACTCTTTTACATATGAATACACTGTCAGGATCATCTTTTATATATATATATATATATATATATATATATATATATATATATATATATATATATATATATATATATATATATATATATATATATATATATATATATATATATATATATATATATATATATATATATATATATATATATAGAGATGAGAGAGAGAGAGAGAGAGAGCGAGAGCGATAGATAGATATATAGCTAGATAGATGGATAGATATATGGATGGATAGATAGAAAATATGTTAAAGTGGCCCTTGCATCCTTTGACTTTTCTGTATTCGGCCATAGGTGGAAAAACAATGGACACCCCTGATGTAGTGTAAGTACAGCCAACGTCTACATACAAGTACACGCGCACGCGCACACACACACACACACACACACACACACACAAGTTACGTGTACAAGTGCAGACACACTAAAGCATGAGTATATGTAGGAAGAGGGAGTGAAGTAATTGAGAGTGTGATGCTGAGCTGAGTCTAATCCTTGAGTGAATGGCGTGCTGTGTGCCAGGCATTCCTCTGTGTCTTTTTAAGGCTTTTGGGGGATTAGACCCCACTTACTTCCAGGGCCGCAGGGTGGGATCAAAGCTGACTTGACTTTTTCAGGCTCAGCTTGTGGAACATTCAGGTGGCACCATGGAACAGAACACCATGGCCAAAATGCGATACGCTGACACAGGTCGGACGCACCTGGTGGGGGTCAAACTTGCCGTGATCCAACACAGCACTCACTGTCAATCTGCCCGCTGATTGATGGCAAGGAGGTTTTAGTGGCAATCACAGGTACGATGGCCCTCACATTAAAGAAGTTAGATAAATACTATATGAAACATATAGCCTGCCTCTATTCAAAGTGGAAGTCAACCTAAACATATTTTTTTCAAGAGTTTTTTTCAAGGCATTCTGATAAATATTGCCTTTGTGGAATAAGAATGAATGCACCCGTTTTAAGCCATTTCTGGGGGTGGCCATTTTGTCACGTCTGTCGATTGAAAATGACATCACAGTTGCTCGTGGCTCAGGTAACGACCAATCAAACCTCACCTGTTTTCTGAAGCTGAGGCGTGAATGGTCGTGATCTGAGCCCCGAGCAACTTCAATTTCATCTTCAGTCGACAGAAGTGAAAAAAATGGCCGCCCCCCTGAAATGGAGAAAAGGGGCCGGATTTTGCTGCTTAACTCATATTCCACAAACGCAATATTCATCAGAACGCAGAATATTTCGACTAGTGGGCCTGCTGGGAGCATATTCTTGAAAAATGTTTGGGTTGACTTCCGCATTCATGACAGAGTTTCACAATATGGACCTCATTTCCACAGCACAGCCATTACAAGGGCTTAACTTGCACCCAGCAAAACAGACTACAGACAAAACAAACCTGAGCTTAGCTGACCTCTCAAGAACTGTGCGGATCCGTAAAACATCTGACCTTTAGCCCGTTACAACAAACATGGGTTCGCCTTTAATCCGCTGCAAAGGAGGTGGAGGTAAATCTCCCTTCATGTGTGTGTGAACCGGCTCCAGGAGCTGCGTGCAAGGATGACACTAATTACTCAAATGGAGGAATTCGGGAAGCTATCTGTCGCATCTCAGGGTTGATGACAAGTACTTCACCTAACTGATGTAAATACACATTTCCCCTCAGGAAATAAGCACAATGATGTCCGGGGGATTTCAGGAAAACAACCTGCCGATAAACATCATGATAACAGGCTTGGACCTGCACAAAAATAAAATCCTCACTTGTTGGGTCTGGATTATGCTCTCCGTCCTATTCTTTCTCTTTTTTGCACATGCGGAGGGCTATTATCCTTGAAAGCCAATTGTGTGCCTCATATACCCTCTGTACACATCCTTTTAACATGTTTCATGTCTGCTTTTTCTGGACACACACACACACACACGCACAAGCAGCCACCCAAACCCAAAATGACGACACCCCAGGTCTGGCAAATGTTCCTCCAGCATGAGGTTCTGTCTCGTGTCTACATCCTCCGAGAAGAAAGTGGGCCTTCATGCATGCAGGGACTTGGTGTGTTTGTGTTTTGGCCCACTGGAGATAAGTATGCTTGCGCTCTGTGCTCAACAAAGGGATGATAAAGTAAAAAACACAGACACAGGGGATGGGGAGGGAGATTTCTTTTACAGCTCTAGATGAGGATCAGAGTGTTCAGCCAGGCACTGATGTGGCAAAAGCGGCTAAAAGCAATGAAAAGGCAACAAACGCAAATTGCAACAATATACTGGTTGGTCTCTTTGTAATTAAAAATAAAATAAATGCTGTTCAACTGTTTTCCACTAGCTTTGTTGTTCTAATTGCCTTTTTCAAAGCGGTAGTTTGGGGTTTGATTCCATGAAATTCAACACTGAAATGCAGCTGTTGTTGTTAGCCTTAATTGTGTTCATTTTTAGGTTTTAGTAAGTATGTCTCTGATGTGAATTCAATTGCATCTTATATTAAGCACCGGGGATGTATGTGACAAATAATGTAACAAACGATCGCGCCGATACTAAACGCATGCGTTGCATATTAGGATTAAAAGATGGAGGGGGGAAAAAAAGATGGAACTGTTATTTCTTGCATGGAGACAAAATGCATTTTGTCTCTTTTACTGATTACATCCATTAAACTAGTCCAAAAAGTATGAATAATACAAAAATGTGTTGGGGCCAAACATTAAAATCAACAGTGGTTTCCCTTAGGGTATTTTCAGTTTAAAAGGGAGATTTATGAGCTGAAGAAGGAGTGCTCCTAGTTGTAGAGCAGATGTAGGGATTTTTTTTTTTTTTTTTGCCTCATTTTTTGGCAACGCCACACCAGATGATGATGCAGTCGAGGAAGACTCTCACTAACACATTGTTGCTCCCTCAATGTTATTTGTTGTCCTGCTTGAATGGCTAAGGATGATTCTAGACAATCTGACCACTCTAAAATAGCGCTACAAATCCTTTTCTTTGCTTTTGGAATCACAGGGAAATGAGATAATAATAACATTTGTCAAGAGCAAATCTTGGTCCAAAATGGCTTTATGTGTGTGTCGCTTAACATGTTGTTGACGCTGATTTAAAAACGTTCTTAATTTTCTTCTAGCAAATGAGGTTTTTGACTATTTTTTTTTGTTTTTAAGATTGACCTATAAATGGCACAATACAGATTTTACCATGTGTTGTAATTTATTGCTATGACGTTTCAGGAAAAAAATTCACTATTAATGAATGAATACTGAATTACTAAATGTATTATTTTTAATATTATTATTGACCTGATGCGCTAAAGAAAAAAAACAAATAATCTCGAAAAGTTACTAAATCTATTACTATATTACATATATTATTATTATTGACCTGATGTGCTAAAGGAAAAAAAAAAAATCTAGAAAAGTTTACTTACAACTGATAAAAACAGGCATAGGCAGAAAAGATAGAGCAAGGAAGTGTTCTCACTCCTTCATCTTCTTTATCTGTCTGCCTTCACACCAGAATGTTGGTCTTATCAGTCCAACATGTCCACAGTTGACTGTGTGAAGAAATGCACACGATGATGAAAGGACACACAAATACACACAAACACAGAGAGCGCTAGGGGAGGGTGCCATGCAGAGGACTGGAAACAGATTACAGGAGGAGCAGCGGAGCGGGGAAACAGATGAAAATTTAGCCAAGCTGTCAACGCCTCCTCATCGCAGACAAACAACAGGCCAGATGAGAAGCTAACAACTACACCATCAATCATGCTGTTCCTGTCAGCTAATAAAAGACAGCGCGCGATGGGTTCAGGTCCACGAGGGTCTGCCGACCCTCCACTCGGACCTGCTGCGATGTGCTTACAAAGGAACCCGAGCTCCCCCCTCTCCAAGCGCCTCTATGCTGGCATCCACCATGTTTTACAACAACAGCAGTCTTCCCTACACTCCTTCACACCCACAGTGTGAGAAAGAGCTGATGGAGGAAAAGAAAAAGTTCAAGAAAAACTCCACAGTAGACTCTTATACCACCCACAATTTCCCTGCATAAGTACAAGTTTGTTCACGTGCAACCAGAAGATTCCTAATCTCCAAAATGAAGAGGGGGGGAAAAAAAAATTGATCACATTTCTAAATACATAAAACAAGTTCAATTTTGTTTTACGATACATCGGTAACCGCAGCAGAGTACGAGCCCTGGAACCTGTTGTATTTTGTAGATTGATTTCCACATATCTCACAAGAGCTCGGATCAGGGATGATCATTATATGGCATTAACTTCACAAGTGCGCTTTCCTTTTTGTCTTTTTATTGTGGTACTTACTCCAAATTGCACAATGGGATGGCCACCAAAAAAAATGGAAATCAAAAGCAAAACATTGTTCTGTCCTGGCTTCATGGTATGATATTGTGAAATGACAATAAGACAACAAGAACAGACTGCACACTAGAAAGTCGGCTGTGTTTTGTGAGAATGTGAAGAGACTCGAATTCCAATCAGTAATCTCTCTCTAATGACTATCTCTATTTCCATTATTTCTTGAGGGGAAATAATAGTTTCTAACACTCACTTATATGTAAAAACATGACTTTGACAATTTTGTCTTTGCTTAATTGTTTTCCAGGTTCAGCATGCACGGAAAAAAAAGAAAAAAAACAAAACAAAAAAAACTGCATTTGGAAGCGATTAGAAATTTAGATATAGTGCAGATGCTGTTGTGATTTCATTATTATTGCATCAGAACAAAGATAATTTAGGACTCAGCTGTTGTATTTAGTCAACGAGGTCAAAATAAATGATCAAAGTTTCATGAACAGAGAAAGAACAGGGTTTTTTTTTCGTTCTTTGGAGACTTTTGGGGGTATGAACTCATGTTCAGTTAGACCTTCCAAGAGACTTGTTATTAATTATTAGAAAAGTCATGGTCTGAAGTTATGCTCAAAATGTTTGTGTCATGTACGTGTGTGTCCCACAGTCTTCGGACAGTGGCAAACCAGCAGGTCTTCTGCATGAATTTGGTGCCGTGGTGTAACCATATACTCTGTACATTACTGTCCTTGCAGAATGGGCTGTGTCACATGCTGCATTAAATTACTCATGAAAGTCAGACTCTGGTTCAGATCAACCTTTAAAACTCGGATGCTGCATCTGCATAACACTGCACACGACTCTTGCCAGGCCACTATAAAAACGTATTTCTGTTTGAAGCCCTGCAATTACAAATGACATCATCTGTGGCGAGATGGATGATAAGTCTCCACGGCAATTGGAAAATGGAAGTTACACTGAACAAAAATATCAACTTTTGATTTTGCCCGCATTTTTCATGAACTGGATGCAAAGATCGAAAACTTCTACAATGCAATAGGCCACTTCCCTCAAATATTATTCACAAATCTGTCTGAATCGGCGTTAGTGAGCATTTGTCCTTTGTGGAGATAATCCATCACCTCACAGGTGTGTCATATCAAGATGCTGATTAGACTGCATCATTATTGCACGTGTGTTCCTTCCACAATAAAATACCACTCAGAAAGGTGCACTTTTTCTTTATTGTGGTGACCACAGTTTGCCTGACGCAGTGCAACACATCGCCTTCGCATAGGGCTGATCAGGTTGTTGATTGCGGCCTGTGGAATGTCGGCCCACTCCTCTTTAATGACTGTTGTTGGATATTGGCAGGAACTGGAACAGGCTGTCATAGAATACGTCATCCAGAGCACCTCGAACATGCTCCAATGGGCGACATGTCCGGTGAGTATGCTGGCCATCCAAGAACTGGGATGTTTTCACCTTCCGGGAATTGTCTACAGATCCTTGCGAGATAGGGCCATGCATTATCATGCTGCAACATGAGGTGATGTATGGCACAAAAATGGGCCTCAGGATCCCATCACAGTATTTCCGAGCATCCAAAATGCCATCTATACAATGCACCCGTGTTTTGTTGAGCATAACATACGCCTGCCCACACCATAAGACCATCGCCACCATGGGCCATTCGATCCACAATGTTGACATTACAAATCATTCACCAGTCTGTCATCTTTCCTGAACAGCGAAAACTGGGATTCATCGGTGAAGAGAACACCTCTCCAACGTGCCAGACGCCATTCAACGCCCACTCAAGTCAGTTAGGACGACGAACTGCGGTCAGGTCTGGACCCCGATGGACGATGAGCATGCAGATAAGCTTCCCTGAGCTGGTTTGTGCTGACATTTTTTGCTTATGCAAAGAAATTGTTGCAGCAGCTGTCCAGGTGTCTGGTCTCAGACAATCTTGGAGGTGAACATGTTGGATGTGGAGGTTGTGTTTATATTTTGCTTGAGTGTATTTTAAACTTTCAGCTCCGTGTTCTTCCACTCTCCCTATAAGGCCATTAGAGTAAAAACTCCTTACCATTCATAAATATGAGGTGTATAAGTAAAGTTCCAGGAAAGGCGTCCTAAAAGACACTTTTCAAACCCAAATGACGGGTTTTGGGTTAGGGTGCGCTAACCCATCGGCCAGATGATCAACCAGCAGCACGCCTACAAAACGGTCTTGTGGTGTTTGCTTTGTTCAGTGCGTGGTGGCTCACAATGCCCTGAGCATCTCACAGTTCCTGGTTAACAAGAACTTTGCCGTGCTGAAGTAGCCTCCTCACTCACCCACACTGACTCTGTGTTACTGTTTTCTCCTCTTCCTGCCATTCATTCATCTACCCTTCCATCCTCTACAAATCCACCTACTGTGTCCATTTATGTTGATCCTTTGGTGTATAAAACCATTCTTTAGTCTTATTCATTTGTCCAGTTGTCCTTTCATTGAGCCAATCCACTCATTCACGTGTAGTACAATAAATCAACCAATCAATCTTTAAATCCATCATTTGTTCCTTTAGCGATACATCAAACTGTCTTTTCATCTATTCAAGGCACCATCATTCATGTCTATCCGTCAATGTCAATCCATTCATGTATTCATAGGTATATTCTTTGATCCAAAAACGCATTCATGTTCATTTATTTTTTTGAATGATGGTTTTTAAATTCATCTCTCCATCTAACCTTACATACAGTTTCATCCATATAGACCCCCATCATTCTGTCAACCAATTATCCATGTATCCATTCATCAAGACAAGAGTGGCTGGAGGGAGTTGATTGGTCAAGACAAGGGACCAGGCTGACGAGAACAGGTGGGAAGAAAACCCAACGAGCAAGACATGAAAAAGGCGCATGAGGAAACAAGACATAACATGAACCAAAACGAAATGTAACCGAAGCAGCAAAAACAGAGGATGATGCAATCTATTCAGGTTCCCCTCTACAAATCTCTTCTTTAGTCCATCCAAACCACCATCCATCTGTCCATCCATGTGCCAACCATCCATCTTGCAATCTATCCATAAAACCAACCATGCATGAGTGATCCATCATTTCATTCATTTATCTTGTATATCTCCGTAAAGTACCGTACAGTTCAGTTGTCCGTTCATCAATCCATCACATCGTCCTCAGCAAGTTACATTTTCTTCAAGCCATCCATTCATCTAATAACCATTTACATACAACCCATCGTATTAGCTAGACATCCATTTTCCGACGTTCGTCTTTTCTTCCGCACACCTCTCCGTCCATCAGTCATATAACCCAACAGCATCGTAAAATAAATGTTTATTTTCTTACAGTCGGCCATTCACTCACCCATCTCTGTACCATCCATCCATCGTCCATCTACACAGTATCAGTATTTATTCATACATCTGTCATCGATCTATCATTCCGCCTGTCCACGCATCCATCTGTTCTTTCATCCATCCTTCCATATATCTGTCTCGCCAATCCATCAATCTGCAATTCACTCATTCCTGCCAATAGTGTAATAACAGTGGAGTGGTGATGTGTAACCTGGAAGATGACATCCATCCAACATTCACCTCCTTCTCAGCCTTGCAGTTGTCAGCAATCTCTTCGAAGCCAGAGAGCTGCTTCGACATTACAAATGACCCATGTCAGACAAGTGCACATAATACAAGCAACTCTTTCTCTCATGCAAAGCCTCTCATGACTTTCCACAAATTGTGATGTCTAAGTCACGAGTGTCATGCAAGAGTTTAAGGTTGCCTGTATAAATTATGTGCGCCCCCCCCCCCCACCCCCACCCCACCACACACACATATGAAATGATATTTACATTGGATTAATATGCGGTTATAAAGTGCAGTCCACATCTCACACACACTTGAGACCATGTGTGTCCAAGTCAGTCCTGGATATGTTGAAGATGAGAAAACAAGGTCAAAAAAGTGCTGGGGGGGCTGAATGGTGTTTGGGGGGGATCATCTGTACAATCTTTATATTTCTCATCTGGCAGCAGGTGTCTATAATGGCCGTGCCTATGGAAGACTGGCTTCAATGCAGCACTGGACTTCCACAACCTGTTCCACAACCTAAGTGGACGTCAACCCCAAAATTTTCTGAACAATATGTTCTATGCAGGCCCACTAGTTGAAACGCGACATTCTGATTAATATTGTGTTTGTGGAATATGAAGTAGCAAAATCCACCCGTTTTTAGCCATCTCAGGGAACAGCCATTTTGTTCCTTGCCGTCAACTGAAAATGACATCACAGTTGCTCAGGGCTCAGGTAACAACAAATCATGGCTCAGCTTCAGAAAACAGGTGATGCGTGATTGGTTGCTACCTAAGCCCTGAGCAACTGTGACCGTCATTTTCAGTTGACTGCAAGTGACAAAATGGCCAGGCTTGAGATAAACAAAAACGGTTGGATTTGACTACTTAACTCATATTCCGCAAACACAATATCAATCAGAATGAAATCTTTAGACTAGTGGGGCTGCATAGGACAATGATTGTAAAGAAATTTCTTGGGTTGACTTCTCCTTTAACTGTGTGAGGAAGTGGATCATCCTTTCCAGTGGAAGACCCCCCCAAAAGCACAGCACGTCCTCAGGTTCCTACGCTTCTGTCATGACTTTACGTTCTGTAAAGTAGAGTATTACTTTAAGCTTACAGATAAGCTTACGAGCCGAATTGAGGAGAACATAGAAAACAAAAGTCTGGGAAACCATGGTAATGATGACATTTTTATTTAATATACATTCTTTTTTTTTTTTCCCTGCTATCTCGGGTAATCTTTCGAAATGCTGACGGTGCTGTCTTCGATTTGATTTGCTGATACTCCTTAACAAATTAAGGTCACGCTGCACTCACTCCATTTCAAAGGAATCCAACACTGACCCTGAAGAAACTTGTTCCTACAGCACTACAACTCAAAGACGAACAAATACTATACTTTCTATTATTCTTGAAAAACACACAACTCCAATTGTCTCTCATTTGCAGCGACTCCATTTTATCCAGGAGGGCAGGACTGTAAAAGACTGCATAAGCGTTAAGCCTCAAATTTGCAATTAAACATTTCAACGTCAACAATGAAGTTGTTGTGGTTCATAAATTTCTTCTTTTGATTAATTATTTCCGTCCGTGCCAAAGATGGCTGGGATGGCGGGCTCCAGCACACCCGCGATCCTCGTGAGGATAAACGATACAGGGAATGGATGCATTGATTTAAGTCTGTTCTTTGTGGTTTATAAGATGTTAAAAGACTTCCTGACTATAGTTCTTTTTCCTTCACAGTCAGGGGATCTGCTATCTGACTTGCTCTGTCTTTTTTTTTTTTTTTGGAAACATAGAACTTGAGTGAATTGGCACTTGTAGAGTGATACTGTTCTCCTTTTGGAACGGACAGGAACTACATCCTCAGTTTTTCTGCTCCGAGCACAAGCAGGGAAGGAATAACTAATGAGCTCCAAATTTTAGACAGAACTCTAATCTTCAGCGTTGTCTTGGAATCAGGTCCCATTTGGCTAGAGATCTAGTAATGCTCCTTTTCACAGTTCTTTATTTTCTCAAGTCACTCAAGTCGTTCATACAGGAAAGTGAAGGGTTCATATTAAAAGATTTAGCTAAGGATAACCATTATATTGGATATAAAGATTACTAGTGCTCAAATAAGATGAGGACCACTTGTGCATTCAGGACCAGAAAGCTTAACACTGGATGTGTTTTTGTGAAATTAAATTCAGGCATGTAACAATTGAGACTTTTCTAGACCCAAGTCTGTCCATAATGGTGAGTTTGATCTGATGCAGCAGCAAGATACATGTCAGAATTGACTCTGTTGCTGAAATCAATAACAGCCTGACTAAGCCCAGCCAAATTTGTTTTCATCCACTTTTACCTCCAGTGACGTGCAGCATAGGAACATTACAGTCGTAGAGTTAGGTGATGCATGTGCTACATGGTGTCTCTGAAGAGCTTGGACAAAACGTGAAGGTCTGCCAAAAGAAATAATAGTGCATGACATAATCTTTGTCCATCATGGTTTCATCCACAGGACAGCCCTCCAAATCTGGCACATTAGCCGCAATTTACTGCCAATCTGTCACTGACAACAAATGCAGCTGGTGTGTGTGTGTGTGTGTGTGTGTGTGTGTGTGCTTATGACAAAAGACAGGCAGCGAAATGTGTGCCTGTGTCTTGTAATGGAATTAAAAAAAAATGTTTGATTTACTCCACGACTGAGTAGGCAGAGCGTCCTTTCTTCATGTTTATGTGCGCTGAAAAGAACAGGTATGTTTGGCGCAAGTGTGTTTGCAGCTTGGCCTCGTACTGTGAGTGAGCTGCGCTATGACAGAGGTGGCATTACCAACTCAGGAAGCTCCAACATGCAGACACACTCTCTGGATTTTATTTATGGTGCTGGTAGAGGCGGGGGGAGGTCATCATGCACAATGCTGGCTGCACGTTGTAGACGTGGCATGGGTCCAGCCAAAACAATAGCCCTGTTGCAGCTCCCCTATATGAGTCCCATGAGGGCAGTGGAAAGGGCGGAATGCAGGCCTGTGTTTGGAGGTTCAAGGGTACGTCCTGTAGTTAATGAGATCCCCCTGCTGGGCCCCCCAACATTGTCTTAGCAGCACTGCAACAACGTCCTCCTGATGTGGGCCACTAAAGCACAAAGTGCACAACGCTCCCGTGAGGTCATGAAAACAAGATGACAGGATGAAGGTGCCACAAAGTGCCATGCTCTGCAAACTAGATGTAGATACTGTGCTGGCAACTTGCACATGGATGGATGCCTGTACGGGCTAAGTAAAAAGGACATGACCCGAGGAAATGCCTAAGAGCAAAGCAGAAACAAACGCTTTTCTTAATGGGGCCTGCCTTACACGGTCTATTAATGCAAATGGTACTTTCCTTGTTATGAAACATAACACAGTAGTGAGATTCTCCACATCATAGTGAAATGGACCGCGGCCTTAAAATAATTCATAAAAAAAAAAAATTGATCTTTCACAAAAGTAAATTTACAATGATTAAACATGCTCTCACAAGAATTTGGTAATATTTCGTACAACAGGTAAAATAGCACAGTGGAAGTTCTGATGGCAAGGTTCACTGAGGTCATACATTGTGATTTGAGCAAGATGTCCGCCTCTTAAATCGCACAACAGCTGAGAGTTCAAACCACTGCCACAAATGACGTCACAATGCATCAGTGGCACTCTCAAGACCTAATTGAGCTTTGCCTATTCTTTGGCTTTTGAGCTGTTTTTGTGGCGTTTATTCCAAGAGATGGAGACACATTGAGAATCAAGTGTGAAACACATTAACTCACAATTAAAGGAGTTGAAGGATTGGGTGAATTCAACCCAGTGAAGAGTAGAAATCCTGACTGTAGTTTGGAGTCCTTGGGCAATGACAATGACACCTGGTAAGGCTGATTACGAGGAACTTCCGCATGACCTAAACCCAAGTGATGCTTTGTTATTGGGCCTACACTTGGGGTGGTTAGTAAAAAACTCTTCAGACGGCAGGATCCCAAGGTTGGATGAGAACACTCATATTCTTTGAAAATAGTCCAGTTGGACCATGACATTGTGGGGTTTCAATCCCTGAACAATTATCGGAATACAGTATTTTTGGAGCAATTATTAGTATCATTATATAGATAGATCATCTGTTTCAGTAAAAAAAAAAAAAGATGTGCACACTGATGTCAATTGGGCCAACATTTTGTCACAGTCCTTTGGCAAACATTCATTCACAAATTTGAGAGTGTTTGTTGAATGACTTTTTACTTGGCACCATACAAAAGCTGCAAAATTACACACACTGCAGTCATATTTTCTAGTTCGTGTAGTTTCTCACACTTCCTACAAATCCCCCATTTGTTTGCCATGCAACCCAACAGCATCATAAAATATATCAGGCATTCGAGCTTTAGAGGCACGTACGTACTGTCGTGCTCCACTCTTCTCCCCTCTCGGCTCTTCAAGTGAGGCCATTTACCTTTGCTGGAGACTATTCAAAGCCAAACAGGCAAGCACGTGGCCGCACATCGTCTTCACTCGCCTTTCGTCCGGAACTAATCGCAACCATCAGCACCGCTCATCACATCCCCGCTCCTGCTCGGCACCGAACGGGGCGCCACGTGAACAGATGGAAACAAACGTTAAAGCAAAGTAGCAGTTAAACTCACAGCACCAGCAGAGGCAACGGTTGTATCTAAAATTTGGCTGGGAAGAGGTGACTGAACCCAAGGGGCTGGATAGTCTGGGAGGCCTGCGACTGAGCGCCCATAAATGATGTCACCGCTACAAACCGCAGCAAAATCTGTGTGATGTGGCTTGTTTGCGGTTGAGAGTACATGGGAGCGGAGGCTTCAAGGTCAACTCCATAATATCCCACGCACTTAGAAGCACAGTCGACCCTTGCCGATGTTGTACAACGCGTGTTGAAGAGCTCATATCAGAGACAAACAAGCAGCTATACAGCTTGAAACCTAGTGGTGTGTATAAAACCACAGACTACTGCAGTATAAGTGTTCCGTAACTAAGATACATTCTAGTAAGTTAGTAAATATGTCACACACACAAAAAAAAAAAAAACACATTCAATGCAGTCGCCATCGGATAACATGAAATTTAGGAGTCTCTTAAAATGTTGAATTCAAAAGACAAATAAAAGCAATTTCCGGTCTTTTTTTTTTGGTCAAGGCACAACGTTGGCTTTCAAACCCAAGGACACTGTGCCAACGTTGAAGTATGATGGCGGTAGCATCATGTTCTGGGGCTGATGGTTTACGGGTGCACCGCATAAAGTCGAGGCGACTACAATGAAGGAAGAGGACTACTTGCACATTAACTTCAAATCAAGAGATGGCTGAAACTTGGAGACAATTGGGTGTTCCAATAAGAGCACGATGCCAAACACACAAAGCTAGTTCTCAAATGGCCTTCACAAAAGACTGCACACTATTGAACATTTGTGGATTACGCTTAAAAGCCAAGTCCGTTCTAGGAAACCAAACAATTTAGAGTCTAGTGATTCTGCCAAAAAGAATGTTTAAATATCCAGCTACAGTAGCTAAAAAGTGTCTGGTAGAGGTGAATTTTTGCTAAGTGATATTTAACCCAATATCAGTGGCCGTGTATATTTTCGTCAGTTTGTAAAAGTGTTTAGGGTTTTTTGCACTGCTGACGAGGCCTACTTTCTTTCTAACTGTAGGAAAAACAGATTTGAATGAGCTCCCGGGGGAAGTGTTGGGAAATAATAAATAAATCAGTGAGCGGAATTGCTGTTTCCAGCTCAGGAGCCAGATACATAAAACTTAACTCAGATTCAAGGCAGACTGACCTGGAAAGTGTGTACGTCACATGAAATCTTTAAAATGTGCTATGCCATTAAGTGTAGATATATATTCGCTGTATATACACATATATATAAAATACATATTCTATCTATACACACACACACACACACAGAGTGAGAGAGAGAGCGAGCAAGAGATTTCTTGGATTAAATTATACGTACATTTTGGTGTTTCAAAATATTTGTTTTTCATTTATTTTGCTTCAGTTTTACAGTAAACCTCAACTCTGAGTTACAAACATTGAATGAGAACAGGCACCAAGTAAGTGTTATAATCAGTCTGAATTGATTTTAGTAACTGCGATTGGCTGGCAACCAGTTCAGGCTGCCCGAAGACAGCTTTGTGTTTCTCTGTAGACTTCGGAAGTACATCAAAATGATGTGTGGGGGTATGTACGTCAAATGACAAGGGGCCAAACGCAACATCGAAACATCTCCAGGAGAGTCTGACATTTGAATGAAAGATGCATTGGCAGTCTTTCATAGCTTTGCGGTCGCAGGCCACGAGGAGCGGGAAAGGAGATCAGCTGCTCTGGTTCACCTATTGCTGGTTTTTCTCCACTCGCAGCCACTCAAGCCTGCAAGCTTGCAGCAGCTAATCACACTGAACAGCTGCATCTTTCACTGAACAAATCCTCGTACGCAAACGTTTCCCGCCTCCAAACCCACATTCCCACTTTGGCGGAGGCTCGCACACACACACACACAACATCCATACACGCTCCCACGTTTCCTTTGCAAAGTGTGACTGAATGATATTTAAAGAACTGGCTTGAGAGTGTAGGCCCGTGATAAGGCCTGGCAGAGCTGTGAAAACACAGATTAAGTTTCCGCGGCTTATTAAGAACAACGCGCCTCGGCCTCCCAGTCATACTGCAAATTGCATTTCAAAAACCGCAGCCTCCCCCGCGTGGCTGTGAGATATGTCTTGATGGGTACCCCCTGCGGCGGAGCTTTGACAGCCGTGCTAATTCGTGCCTACGTTCCCCCATATGCCGTGTGCAGCCGAGCAGCCCCCCTTCCTGTGATAAGGTTCACTCACGTCATTGATGGCTGTCCTCCATACATCAAATCACAACCGCGATATCAGGTGTCGTCACGGTCCACTCCCAAGAGAAGATAAATGTTAAGATACGTTTGAATACTGGCAACCAGCAGCACTGCTGCCGATGGAAGGAAATATTTAAAATCCAACTTCAAAAGTTCAATTCATCCTGATATCACTGCGTTGTCTCCTAATGAGGACTAATTTTGATATTTATTTTGAATGATAAGCCATCTGAAAAGCAGAGATGGGCATTCCATCCAAGGCACGGAATGGTCCAGTGACCGAATGTGGTTGCGTTGGCAGCTAAATGCTGCCATCTTGGTTAAACAGTTGTAAACAATTCAGTCCACTCACAATACTCCCAGCCGGTAACGTGATGTGAATAGAAAACTAGCCAGCTAAAGAGCTTTAAATAATGTTTATGAATCATGAAACCTCTGTCATTAGCATCGCTCCCACGGATGCTTTAACTATTTATTGTTGGGCGTCGGGGTCGGACTGACAGAATGTAAGGACGGAAGCGCTTTAAAAGGACGAGGACGGACGGGGTCGGAGGATGATTATTTTTATGAATAAGGAGGGACGGAGGCACGATGACGGAAGGGTGCCCAGGTCGCAGACTGCGGACGGACCGGCAAAATAAGGTAAAGTGCTCATCTCTGCTGAAAAGAAGCATTTACTGTACTTCTATGGAATGCCAAAGCTAACCAAGCATACATTAAATCTCTCCTCTTGGCAAGCTATGACATTTCCTCCATCTGCAAATACTTAGACTTTTTTTTTTCCCCTCCATTGGACTCAATCAGCGATAAAGACCATTATGTTCCCAGTCCAGAAGTAAGACAATATCTCCCAAACCTCACAGAAAACAATTAGAACTCAGTAATTACACCACTGGCCTGGAATTCCAGTCAAAGCCCGAGGTCGGGGTGAGACAGTCAGGAAAAGAGCGCATGTGAGCGGTGCCTGTCGGATGTAGTGTTATCTTACCCCGCGTGGACTCGGAAGGAGTGCACGCTTGGTTATGAACCCTGATGTGATGTAATGTTTTTGCTTTAGAAGTATGAATATGATAGGCCTGAAATCCTGTGTGACAGCATGGCACCATCATTCCATATTATCCTCCCTCATTTATCTCAGCATGCTGCTGCTGCTGCTGCCTTGGTTTTGGGAAACACAAAACTAAAAAAGAAACGTGTTATCTCGACTTCTCCTCCGCCGGACCAGCTGATTTATGTTTGTTGATCGCTGGAAGGCGGGGGGCTGGTGAGAATGGACGAACACAAGAGAAAACAACTCTCTCATCTACATTTAACCACATCAGTGAGAGCACCATCAACGTGCGTACAGCCTATCCTCACTTTGCACCTTCAGGCAGGCAGCATGTTAACACTGTCATAATGCATACCGGGACTTGGAGTCAGCGGTGACCTGGGGTGGACCGTTGAAAGAGCGATGGGGGTCGAACTAAATGAGCGGATCATACACATTTTGCACAGTCTGACAAGCAGAACAATACGGGTGAAGGGAACGAGAGATCCGTCAAAGGTACTGTATGAAGCTTCGCCTTTTCAATGAGATTCATGAGCTCTAAAGTAGAATGTTAATGTTTTGCTGAGACAGTGGATTTTTAAAAGGTATGCTAGAATGTCTGCGTGTTAAATAGTATGTTGAATTCAATTTAAAGCAGAAGTCAACCCAAACATATTTTTTTTCAAGAATATGTTCCCAGCAGGCCCACTAGTTGAAACGGGGCATTCTGATTCATTTTGCGTTTGTGGAATAAGTGTTAATCCACTCTCTCTGGGGGCGGCCATTTTGTCTTCTGTCGCCTGAAAATGACATCACAACTGCTCACAACGACCAACCACGGCTGAGCTGTTTTCTGAATCTGAGCCGTGATTGGTCGTTGTGAGCAGTTGTGATGTCATTTTCAGTCGACTGAAGACAAAATGGCCGTCCCTAGAGATGGCTAAAAACAAGTGCATGAACACTTATTCCACAAACGCAATATTTATCAGAATACCCTGTCCCAACTAGTGGGCTTGCACGGAACATATTCTTGAAAAAAATATGTTTGGGTTGACTTCCCCTCTTTAAGGTATAAAAAAAATGTAACAGGCCTCACTGAAATGTCAAAGACAATCCCCAAAGAAAAGCAGACTGAGTCCCAAACTGGTATTAAGAGTTTGCCTTTCAAACGTGCACTCAGTGAACTGCGTGTGCAATTTCACTTTACACTGTGGCAACAGATCTAAGCCCGCAACGTGGTCCGGCTTTGCCCGTGTGGCCAGCTTTTATTTTCGATTCAAGCTGTGAATGAGGCGGGGCGTCAGCCGCGCCGGCAGGTTCTGAGGTCCTCTTAGCGGTTCTGCTCACATGGCGGGGACAGAACAAAGCGCCGGTGGCCCTGGATAGCGTCGGCGGTGCCAGAGACTAAGGCCGCCGTGAATGCAAACTGTCACTTCCACTCAGTGCAGCCTGTGATCTGAGCCACCCGAAAGAGCGTTCAGTTAAGTGGCTAATCCCAGCATCCCTGCTGGCTCGACAGCCCCCTGCTGCCATGGCAACCCGAGGGGAATCTCCTTTGGCAACAACTTAATTGGATAATTTCCTCTCTCCTCTGCTTTTGTTAAGTAAAGTCTAGTCCGCTTGTCAACTTCACATTATGGTGGGTGAGGTTGTATTGTGACTTGCGCGATCACGTGGAGCTCACCTGCAGGCTGTTGGACAAACAGGCCCTGCTTTCAGTACCACACAAAAAGTGACCACCTTAAACACTGTCAATATTTATTGTGCTTTGTGTTTCAAATGCCTGACAATTTGTGTTACCCTCAGAAGAGCGCAGGCCCGAAATTGACACTCCACCCTCCTTCCTAGACAGTGTGTGCAGAGGTGCCTTTGCCAGGGAATTGCGCATGTGTGTGCGTGTGCGTGCATGCGTGCATCTCAAGCAGCTACTGTGGTCACAAAAAGAAAACAGCCATGCTAACAGGGCACTTTGAGAGGATGATGACCATGTACCGGCCATACCACAAAACCACACAAAAGGAAAAAAAGCAATAATGCAGGAGCAAAATGAACTAATTTAACCTGATGAATTATCAATAGAAATCAATAGAAACCAGGCTGAAGTGTTTAAGTTTTAAACCTTAGTTATCATTAATCATTAACAATAATAATAACAATCCATTTTATTTCCAGGGCATTCGAAGATGCTTTAAAAATGTTACCGGAAACTTGTATTTTTATTTATATATTATTTATGTCTATATTTGCTATATAAATAAAATTGTATTGTACTAACTGTTATAAGGACACCGGTTTGATTTTATCACCATACTGTACGTATGAAAACGAAAATTGTATAATGCCATTCATTAAGCAAACTTCCTTTTCAAAACCATATCCTGCTCTGTCTTGCTTTTTGGACTTACCTTCTTCACACGCGGTCCCGCTAAATCCTGCACAGCATTTCCACTCCAGCGAGGTCAAGGTGCGGTACACCGTTTTATAGGAAGGTCTAACAACTGTCCTGTAGCTGGAAAACACAACACATGTAAAAGCATTACACACCTAATTCATCACAGTAAAGCTTGCACCAATAAACCTTGATCTGGCTTTTGTTTTCATAGTAGGCCTGTAATGGTTGCGCCAACTACATGCACACAAATGCCTATAAATGTGACAAAGAATCAGTAACAGGGATGTGACAACGTAAACAAGGGTAAAAAGGGGGACAGCATTTCATGCTCTGTCTTCATGTGGTGTGGCTATTTCCTGAGAGAAAACAAGCTTTGTTTCGGCAATGGCACCTTTTGTGTCACTCCCATTCGTAGGGACAATTCTCAGTTGGCCAATCAATGGATTGAAGTATGCCAGGGCTATACCTGAATGAGTTCAATGAACGCGAGTTCATGAACTCATTCATATTTTTTGGCAAACTGAACATAGTGTATTTCCGCCCGATAAACATTTGTTTGAACACACTCGTTCTGGTGTCTGTGAACAACAACACGTTCATTTTTGTTCAAGAGTGCCAAGTTTCGTAAGACTTCCAGAAGAAGACCCGGCTAAACACACGGTAAATGAGCCCTCGTAGTGGGACAAAGACCTTATTTGGCAACCCTGAGCCTTGCATGACCGCATGCTTTATCAAAATCTAAAGCATGAAGGCAGCTTACAGGGGGAAAAAAAGCGAGAGATAGAGAGATAGATAGATAGACAGATACACATAGACACAGACAGACAGTATATATGTTCTAACAGATTGTTTATCTTTCAGAGCTCCTCATACAAATCAAAGTGCAGAATATTATTGAGCATTCACAGATCAGCGACGCTGGTGTAGAGATAGGTATAGTTGCTTCTTCTGCTCACCTGCCCCCTGTACATCCTTGTGGCCAGCGGCATGTCTGGTAGACTCTCTGCACGACTGTCCCATTCTGCACTTGGCAACTCACTGTCCTTGTGACAGTATGAGGACACCAGTTTCTGAAGGGACACACACAAAAAAAAAAAAACAACTGAAAACAAGCTGGCGGAAAATGTGTTTCTTCAGATACATGAAAATAGCATTTCAGGAAGTAAATATTTAAACAAGTACATCATTTGTATACAGTAACAAGGACACCCACAATGCATTATGCTTACAATGGGAAATTAGCTTCACATTCACTATGCCAATGTCTTCATTCGCTGCCCCCAACGAAGTCCTTTGTGTTGAAACTCCTTTATGGTGTTTGCAGAGTTCAATTCAGCCACGAGATAGGCAGAAGTGCATTGTAAGCCCCATTTACACTGTTGTATTCATTCATTGCATTCAGTGCTCAGATAATGTCACTCTGAAGAGCAGATGAGGTCTCATACTGAGATGGGAGTGTTTGAGTACATGCCAGTGCAAGGTCAGGAGTGCCCTCTATGTCCACAGAAGCTTCGCAAGACATTTCCCTAAGTGTCTGGGAGTGTGAAAAGAACAACCTGACATGATAATAAGCTTATTTGCTTCACATCTGCTAGTAGGCTTGACGAAGAAAAAAAAAAAAAAAAAGGTTTTCTCATCTGATCCCGCAATTTTAGGTTGCAAAAAACTGTAACAATGAGGTAGCTAAATGTGACATGTGTTCCCATGATTTCATTAACAATGACGTGTGCAATGCCCCCGATTACATTCATATGGTGATAGCTGGAGGACAAACATGGCAAACTATTAGCATGGTGTGTTTACACAACCAATAACTGTGCAGCTCAGTAACCGTGAGCTCCATTTACAAACCACAAAGGAAACTGCAGGCCACTTGGCGCAGAACTTTTTTGTGTGTTCTGCTGCCAATGTGTTTGCAAGCGTGGGAGGGGGGCACCACCGTCTGTTTGTCAATAGGCATGACCATATGTTCGTGGGAGAGAGACTAAGAGAAAGCGCCAAAGGCAGAGGATGCTAAGCAGCAGCCATTAACAATGCCCACATGTGGTGGTGGCCGCACACACAGATCTGCTGATTTGAAAAAAAAAAAAAAAAAAAAAAAAAAAAAGATGCAGTCTACTGTAAACCTTTGTACACTCGCTCTGTGCACTTGATTAGGTACGCCTTGCTATTACCGTGTTGGACCTGTTTCCCTTCTGAGCTAGGATTGGAAATCCTCCTAATAGATGAGTTTCCATATTGAGTGAACAGCATCACAAAATGGATGCAGCTTTTAGGCAAACTCAAAAACAACTTGCGATTTGAGCTTAGTGGACATCAGACAAAAAGGTACACTCTGGTGAAAAAGGGACGGGACGTCAACAAGTAACCTGAGGTCCACCTTCTTGATCACATTATACACTTCACAATCCATCTGTCACATCATCGATAACATTGTATGTTACTGTCATAACAGCGCTTCCACTGTTTGACACATGATGCGGTAAGTTCCTTTCCCTTCATCATAAATTCCTCTTCACATCACTCTCACATGCTAACCTTCGTTTCTTCTGTCAGTCACTGTCACTGTCTGTTTTTCCTGAAAGCAACCTGTCTTTTCCCATACTTAAATATAGAAAAGGTCTACACATTGTTTGAAATATCTGACTCTACATTTTCACATACCTTATCCATAATAAGCTTGACTTCTACTGATGGTGTGAACAGTTTTTTTTTTCATAACTGACAGAAGCATTCTTCTGTGTCGCCTTCTGTGGTGTTCAAGGCCTTTTGATAACATGCATCTCATACGTTAGATTTATTTTTATTTTCAAGCCAAATCATGGCTGACATTGGCATTGCGTTAGACTTCATTTTGATTACTCGAGACAAACAATATCCTCTCCAGTTTAGAATCCTCATTATTTAATGGTGATTTGTTTAATAGAGACTCAGCCATATTAAATATGACCCTTTAAGTTATCCCACTTTAATTAGGGCTCCATTGTCCAATCAGAGGTTTTGGACACTGGGGAAACTATTGCTACAGGATTTATAAAACGTCAAGCCAAGATAGAGAAACCTAATTTGAAAAAGATGTTGTTGTTTTTTTTCTAAATACAGCAATTTAGATTGATGGTAACAAAATATCTATGGCTTCACATGAGGGACACACATTTCTAATCATTAGTGGAAAATGTTAGAAGTTAAGGTGACCCAGTCAAGTTGAGCAGCATAATGTAGGGGTGGTCCTCTCTCACGCATTCATCACCCACAACCAACTGATAATGATCAAGTTCCCAGGCTCTGGGGGAGTATGTCGAGGTACACCTGGGAACTGCTCAAGATTGCCACGAGCGGGGGTGACTTTTATGGCCTCCTGCTCTCTTTGTGTTGCACTTAGGTAATTATCACAGAGGAAACACCAACTTTGGTGACTGTACCGGTAATAAGAACACCTGGCATTTTATCATTTCCGAACGAGCTTACCTTAATGAGCAATGACGTATGACAAAACGGAGAACAATCATTTCTCCAAGCACGGGAGCATACAGGGATACATTCCATCTTTGTACCTGGAAGCTTAAAGGTAATTGTGTGTAGAGCACAAGTAGCTGAATAGGGTTACACAACAAGGTTGTAAAATGCTGTATAGCCAGTCAAGTCGCCTCATTTAATTTCCAATAACTATCATACAGTACTTCTTTGAAATGTTTTGTGGTGTCCTATGGTCACATGAGTGTATACACCTCTCATTTCAAAGCAGTCAACAATTTCCCCTTAGTCCAATGTGTGCATCATCTCCCGAAAGCACACATGGCACAATGACATTGCTGCACAATAAATAAATCATTGGCCATCTTTTGTGGCCAACAATTTGAAAATGACATTTTAGTGAATCCTCAGCGTTGGCCCATCTGGTCGTCTTGCAGCTCACGCAGCCTGCATCTTTCATGAGACTGCTTGGTACACTTTGTACCGAGGACTGGGAGAAGAGGGAAAACGCTGGCAGACAAAAGCTTAAGAGGGCAAAAACTGTTGCATGAGCAGATGCCGGTGGAAGATGTGTCAGTAACTTTTAGGGGGATGGCAGGAGGCTGCACTACTGCGCAAAGGCCTTGGATTACCATTAGATGCATTTTTGCCAATGTTATAATGATAAAATATGTGTGGGTGTGTTTAACTAAACTAAACAGGGGGCCACGGCCAAAAACCTAAGGGAGTCTGTCTTCATTTGTGTCTTACGGGAAACTGCTTCGGGGAAGCACAGACATGGCAGAAAGAGGAGAGTTTTCTCCTAAGGGTCACACAAGAAGCTTCCCATGGGGACATGGTCAAAAGAGGCAAAGACAATTACGAGACAGATCTAATCACGCAGGCTAGGAGGGGCTTATGAGACAAATGTGCTGAGGACACGTTGCAACGCCTTTACTGAAGCGAGCGGGTGTCACAATCTGCAGCCGCTTGAAAAGCTAAAAGACGTATTGACTTGGAAATGAAATAGGAGAAATGGAATGAGCAATAGATGATAAGATACACAAGGGATGGTGGCCTATTAAATGAGCAATAGAAGATAAGACACACAAGGGATGGTGGCTCTTTATGCTGAAAGTTCAAAGCATGTGCGTGTGTGTGTGTGTATGTATTTCAGATGACAAGCAGAGCAGTCAAAGCACCCTAAAGGTCATCAAAGGTCAAAGTGAAGAGCCTCCCTCACAGCGGCCATGGAGAAACAAGGAAAAGCCTCATATGTCTTTGTCTGTCCGGGCCTTTCAGGTGTGGACACCTGTCGCCTTTGAGTGTGTCATGGCCGCAGTGCCATCACGTGTAGATGTTTCATGTCGTTTTAAGTGATTGAAGCCACATGATCTTTATGGCAAAATGAAGTTTGATGTCCGTATGATACTTTGGCTGGCCGTATGCCTTCTGAGTAGTTTAATCACTGAAGTATGGAGCGTACACGGAAAAGTCGGCGTCCTCTGCTGCACGCGGGATAAGCTGTTGTTCCTCAGGCAATTTGTCAAAGCTAGAGACTTGGACTTGGATTTACTTGACAAGTACCCCGAACTGAAAAACCACTGGAACGTGGAAATGGACTAAAAAAAAAAAAAATAAAAAAAAATAAAAAAGGTTCGAGAGTGAGTTTAAGGAAACGCGGCAGCAGACCAGACCCAGATCCCTTACCGTTAATAACTTTTTCTAATGTTCGCTCTCTGAGCAACAAGACGCATGAAGTGTTTAGTGCATGAAGTGCAATACGACAGTGAATTCAGACAGAGCAACGTCATCTGTTTTACGGAGTGGCGAGTGAGCGAGGAGACGTCAGACCCAAATCTGTCGGGCTACGCTACGATACGATACAGGCTGACGGAGACATTAATGCATCGCGGAAAACTACTGGCGGTGGTTTGTGTGTCTACGTGGAAAAAAGCTGGGCTACAGTACGCCGTCCAGGAACGGGTATGCACGCACGACTTTGAAATCCTGGTGGTCTCATTTCATCCCTTCTATCGTCCAAGAGAATTTGGCCAGATTACAATCATACTGGTCGATGTACCTGGGCCTGACTTTGTGAGAGCCGTGGCTAGAATAGCTGAGAGCTAGAACAGCGCTCTGTCCCGCGCTGTTAACCAACCCGGTCCTTTTGCTCGGGGATTTCAATTCCTGTGTCCTGTCCGATCACCTGCCTACATTACTCCAGCGCGTCGACCGTCCAACCCGCCCGACCGTCCAACCCACCCTGGACAAGTGCTATGGCAACATACAGGACGCCTATAAATCCACACGCAGGCCTGCTCAGGGGAAATCTGACCATAATGTCATTCACCTACTTCCACACTACACGGCTATGCTGAACGGGGGGGAAAAAAAAAGAGGTGAATTAAGACTGAGAAAAGCAAAAATAGAACACAAGGATAAAGTTGAGCGACCAATATTTTTCAGGAAACGCCAAGAAAGCTTGGGAAGATTTAGATGTTTTCTTACTGCATTTGAGACAAAAGACACATTTCCGCTTTGTGGCCAATAAATGAAACTAACAAACTAACTAAATAAATTAAGAATAGCCAGTGTTGTTATGTGTCGCCGCTTTCAAAGATACTTTTTCAATGAAGTTTATTGGGTGAACTCCTGAGGCATTCCGCTTTAAGCCCCACAGAGCTGAGCCACTGGAATCTCAGTCCTCTGCTATTCCCATGCTTAAAGAAAGGTGGACATGGTTAAGATGGATGAGGAATGAGGCAGGCCATAGGGCTCAGACTGCCTGTCAGACCATGACAAGTGCTCAAGGGGGAAGATAAAGAAATGGACGAGGCACCAAATAAAGCCACTACCCCCCCCTTTCAGAGGACTGAGCGGTGTAGATTTAAAGGAGGACGAGGGTGAATGAACGCTTTATCAACACCACTACAGAGTGACCGGACCAGTCGAGAAATTACTCAAGTAGTGTTAATCCCCTTTCATTTGACTAATGCTTTGGTGGGAATGCATTCGTCTTTTCTCCCTCTGCTAATATGAGAATGTCTGAACTTCATTGTGCAAATTTTCTCTCTGGGAGACAATAGACACACCAGGCCAAAACACAATTCAAGACAACGTAAAAGAGCTTTTTTTTGTGTGTGTGATTGTCAAAGTGGACTGCATTTTTACAAGGATCTGTCTGCGTTCTAGATTTTTAAATATTCCCCTTTTATTTACTTACAAAAGACAAGCAAAATATTAGCTTTTTAAAATATCGCTGTGACAAACGCTCCTAAATGTTTCCTATAGTCTCGCTCGGTCACATGACTCCTTAAACCCCCTGACCCTTTTGTGGATGCCGCAGCAGCTCCCGTCCGGCAAATGTTATCTACCACTTACAGACTCACTGTAAACTTCTCAACTTTCAGGGGAAGAAAGTGAGTCCAGATGCAATGAAGTCCCAGATGCTTGTGTTTAGTAAATATGTCCACAGACCCGAGGCCATGAGTGACAAGGGGAGCCAAGCAGCGAGGTTGGCCAGCGCAGCACAGGCTGGGAGCCACGAAAGCCACCTGGACATGCCCAGCAGAGTGTGCCTCCTTGTTATTCGGAGTTGAAGCCCCCCCCTCCTCCCCGAGAGCCATAAAGCCTATCTGACTACACACATTTTAAGGTAAATTTCGATTCTTTGACCGAGATGACCACCCTACCGGAAAGTTGCTCTCTAAGGCGCACTAGTGGTGGGACATTGCGATTCCCTGTGGGAATGTTGCACAAGTGGTCATTTGAAAATGTAAACTCTTGATGGTTTTTAGAAATTTGTTGCAGCATATTGCCAGTCATCATTATAATATAACTTATAATTCATCATAGAATCATTAACATGATCGCTGTCTTCACAGAGTGAATTTAAGGGAATGTGTTACTTCAGAAGTGTATATCAAGCCCTTTGCATTAAACAGTGCTCAATACAGCTGTTGGTTTCAAAACGGTTGGTGTCCCCTGATTTAGGGTCACAACCTCACATACACTCACAATGTCAGGGAGAACATGCCAACTCCACACTGGATTCAAACCTGGAACCCGGATTCGAATCAGAGTGCTTGTGAGGTTAAGTCTTTGACGACCTAACTGTGAACTGTGAGGCAGATGTGCTAACCACTCGTCACCATATAGCTGAATTCATGATCACAGTAGACATTATTTTATTACAACACTCATAATCCCAAAAAGCTAACTTCACAATCAATAAATAAATTGTAGCTTTTTCTATTCATTCTTTTAACTATAGGCAACCCAATAAAAACTGACCTGGGACCCATTCTGTGCCTATAGCTGGTCTTGGAGAGAATTGTTTAATGGCAAAATGAACTATGATGAAAATATATCATTGAAAAATCATGTCAACCCACCAACACCCTCACCCACCTTTGTTGAGAGGTGCTGATTTACATTAACAAACAATAAGCAGCACTTTGTAAAACGAATTTCTAGCATTACACAACCAGAATCATTCAAACAGCATTCCCCAAGTCCTGCATAAATACATAACTCAGGACTCAAATGCATTTACAAACAAGATTTGGATTCTAAAATGTGGTGACATAGCAAGCATCCCTTGAAAATGGAATTTCATTATCCCCCTGGCCCTTTTTAAACATTGCAACTAGTCAAGAGCTTGACACCATAAATATTTGCAAGGTGGGAATAAGTCACCTCCGAGTTCAAACGGTTTCTGTTTCCAGAAGAGAAACAAATATCTACATTTAAAAAGACAACTTCAGTAAATGTTACATCTTGTGCATCTAGGAGAGGGGACGTGCTCTCAAGAGGGTGGATCAATTTCAGGATGAGAGCACTCAGCACACACGGTACAGGAAAAGGGAAACCAAATGTCAAGAATACAATGAGACCCGGTAGATAGATGGAGAAAGGAAAGAAGCACGTTACACGCATCGACACACAATATGAGTACTCGATTTTAAAAAAAAGCGTCACGTGCATCCGTGCTCATCCGTACGCAAAGAATGCGCAGTCAAACAGACCAAGTGATTAAAAGATGCTTACCTTTTCTGATAGACGGAGGTATGAGAGGCTGCAGCTTGCTCTCTGGCTTTGTAAAGTCCCGTCTTCCAGGTTCCGTCAGCGGGCGTGCACAGCCAGAGGAGCAGCACTGTCCAAAGCAAACTTTTCTTGCAACGCGCGAACACGTTCTCCCTTTGGCAATGTCCCATTGCCGTGGCATCAAATGCAAAAGAGCAGCCACGAACGGTTTAATAAGCCGCACTAGCCCCGCTAGAGAGCCGGAAAAGAAAAAACGGGGAGGAAAGTTAAGGGAGAGATGTGTCAAAAAGAGGCTGCGAAAATAAACACGCGCATCCCATTCAGTAAATGATCAATTATTTTGGTGTTGGCAGAAGCCGTACACGCTTTGTGGCATGATGATTTAATCACCCAAAGCTGACATGCTGCGTGCGTTAATTGTTCTCCGCGGTGTGACTGCGCACATGGAGCTGGAACAACAGCGGGCATGAAAGCACTTTTTATAGGCTCCTCTGGTCTCTTTAAAGCACAGCCTACTGAGTCCTTTTACCCTGCCCCATTTCTATGTCTCTCTCAGAGGACAATGCTCAAGTCAAGAGCAGTCGAGACACGGCCACTCAAGAGTTACTCTTTATGAGAGCCAGTACAAGTGATGCATCAAAAAAAAAAAAAAAAAAAAAAACATTTACCAAGACAACAATATAGTTGAGATTGGCCGGACCGTCAATTGTGGCTACAGTCATTGTTAAAGTGGAAATCAACCCAAATATATTGTTTTCAAGAATGTGTTCTATGCAAGCCCACTATTAAAACAGGGCAAGCTGATAAATATTGCGTTTGTGGAATAAGTGTTGATCCACTTTATTAGCCATCTCTGGGGGCGGCCGTTTTGTCTTATGTCGACTGAAAATGACATCACAGCTGCTCACAATGACCAATCGCGGCTCAGATTCAGAAAACAGGTCAGCCGTGGTTGGTCGTTGTGAGCAGTTGTGATGTCATTTTCAGTTGACAGAAGACAAAATGGCCGCCCCCAGAGATAGCTAAAAACGAATGCATTTTTCTGCTTAACTTATATTACACAAATGCCAAATTAATCAGAATGCCGTGTTTCAACTAATGGGCCTGCTGGGAACATATTGTTGAAAAAAATATCTTTGGGTTGACTTTGACTTTAAATATAGGTTAAGGCAGTTTCCCAGCCTTTACTGAACCAAAGCACATATTTTATAACATCACAGTTGGTCAGGGCTCAAGTAACGACCAATCACGGCTCTGCTTCAGAAAACGTGAGCTGGTGGATTTTGCTTCTTAACTAATATTCCACAAGCACAATTGTAATCAGAATGCCGTGTTTAGACTAGTGGGGGTGCATACAATATATCATTGGAAAGAAAATGTTTGGGTTGACGTTGTATTTAAAGTTGTGTGTGCGAATAATGTCCATCAGCAACACTACCCAATCCACCCACCTCTTTGTTGCCCGGCATCCGTGAGATGTATTGAGGACCATAAACTGGTCAGTGGCAGAAAAAGGATTGAGGACCACTGCTGCGGATGTATAATTTTATGACCACTTAAATAAATCATTTCCCATATAACACCCTTGATCTCGCACTTGTAATGTGGTTGAGAATCACTGTGAAGCCATGACATATGACATGGGCTTACATGCTTTAAACATGTTGCTGTTCTGATTGAGCTAAATATGAAAACTGCAGTATAAAGAAAGTCCTCAATTTATAAATGAGTTCCGTTCCAACTTGCTATGCTAGCGATGTAACACGAATATCCATGTATGTCGGATTTCACCGTTAAAATCGACATTTACGACAAAATACTTTGTATAAAACAATGAAAATACATTACAATAAAAAGCATAAGATGCTGTACTTAGCATTACTGCTGAGAAGTGGATGGAGAAGAAGGAGAGGAGGGCTAAAAAGACAAAGATACTACCGGCGCGCACATACATGATCGAGACACTGCGCATGCTCATACGCAACGAATCCTGGTCTTTGTAGTACAGGAAGTGCTTATATGCGGAAGTGCGTTGTTTGGCACGTAACCCACCGCAAATACATAAGCAGAGTTAGACAAGCTCAGAGACGCAGCACAAAAGCACACTTTTGGAGCAAGGAGGAAACTGGCTGCTTCATTCCTGTAGTGAGTGTCATGAATATCAAGTGTTTTATTGACAGTTGAAAGTAACAAGCGGAAATGACGTCTATGCGAGTCATGACACCGTGCTTCGCCGTATCATTCAAATGCTGGAGAAACTCTGTCCGCTCAACCATGTAAACGAGTTATTCAGAATGTTTCAGAAATCGTAATTTTGACTTTAACCCGAATATTGACTGCATGTAAACGTAGTCACTATAGAGCTGGCGACAAATTGGCAGAGGAGGCACGGCCGTACGTCGTAAAGTCGAAACGTAGTAGGTCGCGTACGTTGTAATTTGAGGACTTCTGTTCTGCAGAAAACAGCATTATAATCATGTATAATTTGAACACGTCATACAGCTCTTACTCATTTGATTGTGCAGGTGTACCTAATCTTGTGGCCCGCGGGACTGTTTGCCCTCACCATTCAAACGCTGCATGGTTTTAAATACGGTAGTTTAATTATGCGTATTCAGCACCATCACGGCATGTATATTTAGTGTCAGTCTGGTAGAGTCATCAGTGCCCATGCAGACAGACAGAAGGTGGGAGGAAAGCAGCCGCCTGCCCATACATGTGGGACATGTAGAGTTACAAATCAAGCAGCCACTAACCACAGAGCTATGCTCCTGATCCAAACTAAACACCTGGTGGTGAAACTCAGGACCACGACCCAAGATGCGAATGTGCGGGATAGGCAACTTTACTCCTCAGGTGTCACAAAACAGTCTTACGTGCTGATGAGGCACTTATTATTCCTGATTTGTACAATCTGGTTATTGATAGAGATAAATGATTGGTGCTTTTAAGTAGACACTAAGAGTCACTTAGTTTGGGGAGGTCGGGGAGGGGCAGCGAGCACACCTGCTCTCACACACAACAAAAAGGAAGTTGGTTAGGCTGATGGATGATAGGGGTCGGGATATTTTTGTAAATATTTTTTTATTTTTATTGCACATTTGTTATGTTATGAAGCCAATCCTTGCAAGCAGTAAGTGGAACAGTTTAGAGTTACATAAATCCCTCCAGTCACAAGCAGCTGAAAATAATTTCGGCCTCTGTGGAAGGAGATGGGGTCGATTCCTTTGGGATATTTTTTTTCCGTATCTGTCTTGAGGAGTTGTTCTCCTGCTTTCTTAATTTCCTACTGTGCAAACACAATATCTATTGTTTCTGTAGGTGTGCAGGGATGAAAGCTATGCCTTCACGTAGGAACTGTGGATTCAAAAGACAAAATATTACTTTCCTTTTTTTTTTAGGATAGACGTTTGGGTATGCACAATGTTCAAATCCTAAAAGAATCTTGATTTGTCCACATAATGTCAGAATGGGAACAAAGAAAAAACATATTTGCATACTTAATATCAGAAGCAAACTAATTATTTGGTTGTATATGTATATCGATTTTTTTAAACTGATTAAAATAAATAAGTGTGGTGCCAATGACAACTGCTTTCCAACTAGATTCCATGTTCCGATCGTTATTATTGAAAATTGCAATTGAAAGCAACATAAACGAAAGTTTGGTTAAGTGATACCTAAAACCATACAGTATAGAGTGGATATAGGAAGAGTTGTTACTGGAGTCTATCATCCACTCCATCTGAGTGATGTGCTGCCATCTAGTGAGCAAAGGATGAAATGGAATATGAATTGAACACGTTCTGATGCAGTTAACTGAAAAGCTCATAAAAGCTTTCATCATTTATCCTTGGCTTTGTGTCACTAAGCACCGAAGGCTGTCTTTAGTCGGTATTGAGGGATAAACAGACACCCTGAAGTACCCAGTGTGAGAGGTGCTCCGTGGTGAACAGGTCAGCCTCAAAAACCAAACCCACACCCATGGCATTCCTTCGTAACGATGTAGTGTAGACCGGAGTCCGCAGTGTTTTCTGTGGAGCATGACACATGCAAACATTGCCAAAAACTGCTGGTGATAAACAATAAAAAACTTGAAACACAACATGAATTGTGGTCCACACCTGTAACCTGAGGCGACGGGTCTCAATGGGAATGACTCTGAGAATGGGCAGCTGAACCTCCAGAACTTTTGGTTTACTCTTCACCAGGCAGCCAACATCCATGTCCCAGTCTGCTCCCTCCAGGTACAAACCAGACACAAAACAGCCTGCAAGAAATTCCTCATATGAACCAGCATGTGGAGTTACACATGTGAGTGACACTCTTGTTCAAGGGTGTCTAAACCTTTTCTTCCAATGCAGAAGAATCAAAGGACATAAGGGCCACTTTAACATTCTTCACCTTTAATTTATTTTGAAGATGAAGTCAACCTAAACATTTTTTCAAGAATACGTTCCATGCAGGCCCACTAGTTGAAACAAGGCAATCTGATTTACTCATTCACTGCCAGATATTTTCAGACCCTCTTTTAACCTAACATTTGAAAAAAATTGAAATAAATATAAACCTGGGATTGAATGGCTCTGTGAAAAGACAAATAAATATGTCAATGGCAGTGAATGAGTTAATATCGCATTTGTGGAATATGAGTTAATGACTCAGCTTCAGAACTGTTTGCGAACATCTTTGCAACCTTGAACGAACACTGACAAAAAATAGCATTCACTATTCGTGCAAACCCTCAGTGAGAAACTGTCTTTAAGATCCAAAACAAGTGAGACAAGTGTTAATTACTAAGATGACTGGGACACAGATCTGAAAGTTTGTCCATTACCCTGCGAAGGTCTGTCATTGACTTCTTCATCTTCACGGTAACGGGTCACCTCAGTGTAAAGTGTGGAAAGATCCAGAGGCCAACCATTTGTTCTGCATGCAGCTTGAACTAGGGCAGTCAGGTAGGATTCTGGGATGTGGAGCCCTGATAACCACATGACCTTTGGCTCTGCTGTATCCACCTTTTGATTGACAAAATTGTAAATAAATCTGTAACACAAACAGACAGTTATGTCATGCAGGACATTCCTCACCCATGATTTATACTGCTCAAATCGCCTCTTGAAATGTATCATCCAGTTGCCCAGGGACTTGAGTGTGTCAGGTGCCAACATCTTCCAAATAGCAGGGATCTGACCATTAAAAAGGGCCCGGGCGACTTCATCCAGCTCACTGCTCATGCCCACTTCACCAGCCAAGGCCTACACACACACACCAGACAACCAAAACCAAAGTAAGTCAATGAAAGACACAACAGTAGCGTGACCCTCCGTCTCACCCTCTGCAGCTCAGCCAGTGACCGCTTCATGCGGACCACTAGCTTGTTGAAACGCTCCAGTTCTTGAAGGAGCACCACTGATGTAGGCGAGATCTCCGTGCCAAATTGCTTGCGGATAACATCCAGGTCAAACAATGCGGGCAGCTTGTTCTGAATGTCTTGGGCCACCTGAGTGATGTACTCATCCCTGCTGATGCTTCCACCAGACTCACCTGAAGCAGAGGAGAGTGGTTGTGAAGTGGCAAAGCGCCACACGCAACAATCGAGGCAAATGGAAGAAGACAACAGCTACATCATAACCTGTCTGTGGTTGCAGGTCGATGAGATGCAACCACATTTCTTTAGCTGCTTGCGTGTAGTATCCTATCTCTGCATTGGAATGAAGACCCATCACCTCGGGGGTGTTTGCCAATGGCAGGGACTCAATCTCGTCTGCAAGCAGCCAGCGACAAGTCATGAATGTTGACTGCTGAACTATTAAAAGTGAAGTCATCTAGAACAACGCAAATAATATCTGACCAATATATACGGTCTTGGGTCCATTTGCCGGAACCTTGTAGTCTACATCTGTGTTCTTGAAGAAGTGAAACCGGCAAAAGTCATAAAAGATGAAGTCTCCAAAGTACTCATCCATGTAGACATTCAGGATCCTGCGGTCAAAACTATCAATGACTCGTCCACCATACATCACCTGCGAAATGTGTGCATTTGAATTAACAGCACAATTGTTTAAAAAAAATATCAAATAAAATACAGTATGATGTATTTAAGCTTTGCCTAACCTCGCCAACAAGATACTTAATACTCCCCCAGGGAATGTTGCTCTCTTTCTGGTTGTGAGCTTTGGTCAGGTAGGTGTTCAAGATCTCCAAACACACCTGTTGAGCACAGTTGAGAGGTACCTCAACCCAGTCCAGATCGGTCCAAAGAGTTCTTAGTAGCACTTACCAAGAAGTCTGACTCGCTAAAGTCATAGGGGACATTCCATCCAATTTTGCCATACTTGCGCCTCTCTTGCACCACGGCATGGAAGAAAGCCAGCACATAGACTAGGCTTCGGAAGGCAAAGTGCGGGCATCCAGTCATAGTCTCATGGGTGATTTTAGAGTAGGTGGCTCTCATGTTGAGCTTGAGACCATTTGGAGCCTCAGTGACAACCTGCAGTGCGTCGCAACATACACGCATTACTCAAGTGCAACCGTGAAAGATGTTTGTCCAGTTTATGTTTCGGATGCACTCCTATCACCAAAAGTAAAGAGAGCCGCTCATTCCACCTTAAGAGACTTTTGAAGAATGCCAATGGGAAAGTCATCAATAGGGTTGGTGGTCAACCAAAGGCGAAAGTTGGGGTGAGGTTTGGTGACCCTCTCTATGCACTTCTCCAAATCTTTCAGCCATTTCACCAGCAGGTGGCAGTTCTGTAGCATCAACCACTGACCACGAGCCGCTGCTAGTTCCAAAAGGTGCAATGCAACCTTGAGAAGGGGGGAAAAAAAGAACATTACTTTTAAAGTTTAAATAGAGGTCACATCGGTTGCTGACACCCAATAACTGTAACTAAGGTACAAGTTCTTCATCAGTCTTTGGTGACACAAGCAACTCATTTTTATGGCACTCATTTAAAGACGATGACAATCCCTGAACAGTTTAAATGAGTATCATGGTTGTCTCTTTCATCTCATGACTCGGGTTCATGTACCCGGTAGTTGTTTTTTGGAGTTTATGGTCTGCTCTTTTATTGATCTTATTTTATTTTGAGGATAGTTTCTTTGCTCTGTCTTGTTCCTTGCAGCAATTTTCTTAGTGACTAATGCCAGTTTATTTTTTCTCTTCTCCTACTTTTATTTACATCGCCTCTAGTGTGTAGCACTTGTCAGATATGTACGCCACTTTATACTTTCTTCTGCTATTTACAGATTTTCTGAGACGTATCCTTACATCTGTACCATGCTTTTGGGCCCAGCCTGTCTTGTACAGAGATAATTCACAATGAATGCATAGCATCAGGACAACCTTTGGATAAAATGTCTTCCTCTAGCTGTAAAGGAAGGTTTGGGGAGTTACAAGAGGTCCAACCATGAACCTTGTACTTGGCAGATTGTCATTCGCCCCTCAGCAATTTCCCCCTAAAAACATAGAGCACATAACTCCCAAGTGGTCTTTTATTCATAAAGTAATTGACCCTTCCTCTACTGAATTTTGATCCTATCAGAGTTACTTGAAGTATAGAAAATAAAACCATGGCACCTTCTCCTGCCCTTGGCCCATTGCAAGGAATAGAAAATAAAACCATGGCACCTTCTCCTGCCCTTGGCCCATTGCAAGGAACTTGAACTTGCTCCCAAAGCCAGTCCTGTCAGCGAGTTTCATAAGGTCGGCGCCAGGGTCAGAACCAGGGCTCAGGATGAAAACGATGGGGGAGAACTGAGTGCTCTGCTCATAAATAACATCAAAACTGATCACAGGAGGTTGAACATATCTGTGACGAAAGATATGAAAAAAAAAAATCTGTAAGCATGTTGCTAATATGTCTGCAATTAAATACACATATTGAATTGGTTGGATAAATGAAACACCTCTCGCCCATGGTGACAGTGACATAGTCAGTGATGGCTCTGTAGACTCTGTCAACACGGAAACAGCGCAGCAGGAGCAGCTTCTGAAAGTCTGTCAGCTTGTCATCATATTTCATTGGCAGCGGAGCCTGTTCCGGTGCATCGAGGTCATACCACTGTCAAAAAACACAAGGACAATGAGTCAATGACATAAAATCTGTCTCAAGATTTATGTCAAATATAAGTTGCCACGACTTACTGATTGCCACTCTGCTGAATGTCTACAAACATCATCAGGCAAAGAGTCAAACTGCCCTGGAAAAAGCTCAGATAGCTTCACTACATCTTCCCAGCCAGAATCAGGAAGCCAGTTACAAGTCTTTTGGCGTGAGCTCTTTTCCAGGGACAGATTACCTAGCATAAGTGAAAGACAATCTGCTGTGAGTGCTACTGCTCACTGTGATGTACTGTAACCTTAAAATGGTTTTATTGTGCACTGTACATCAGTGATTCTCAACCAGTGTGCCGTGGCTCATTTGTGTGATCATCACGTGTGCCGCGGGACAGTTATTTTGACAAAAAAATATGTATTTTCGAATAAACAAACAGTTTTGTTCATTTATTTATGCCAACCACATATAATAACAGGCAAAACAATAAAATGTTCTTCCACTCAATGAGAGAAGGTACATAATGACCCTGAAAAGCTACCTCTTACAAATCGTTTTGCTGAGTGGTGTGCCGTGGGATTTTTTTCCGATGTGGAATATATGTGCCTTGGCTCAATACTGTAAAGGCTCAGAAACGCTGCTATACATCACCTTTGATGAAAAACTCCAGTTCCTCCTGGGGTACTCGATCTTCTGCCTGTTCAATCTTGATGGTCATGTTGAATGAGTAGAGAAGTTTGTGTTTCTCAAACAGACCTGTGAATAAACACATGCATCCCTGGTTATACTGTGAAAAAAAGTGTATGTAAAATAGATGCGCCTTACCAGTGCAGCCATAATTATACACATTGTAGGTCAAGCTGTTCCTGATGTTTTTCAGTCTTTTTGGCAGAGCTGCATTTGGTGGAGACTTACGTAGGGAAAAGTCAAACACTTCCAGATAAGAGGCGAGAGAATACTGGTACATGCTGTTCACCAGAGCCATTTCTGTCAGCGCAAAGAATAAAATAGCACCGCGCTTGGCAGCTGGTCGGTACCCGTTTCGGAGCACATCAATGTCCACCGACGTTGTCACAGCCAACTTAAGTTTCTCAAACACCTGATGATCACATCATCGGAGCGTCAAACATGATGACCACCTTGAAGATTGACAACGTGTTTCTCCACCCACTCTGACCGTCCGGCGTACTGACCTCACTGGATTTTGACTTTGTTTCCTCCAAGGTGTAGACCAGCTCTGTGTTATCCAACATGTTGCCCGTGGACGTGGCCAGCTCCCTTAGCAGGGTGTCGCCAAGGTTCTTCAGCAGCTTCTTATTGTCGCTCGTCTCTTGGATCAAAAACTCGCGCTGCTCTTCCAGCTCCTTCTTCTCAAAGCCCATTATAACACTGAGCAACTGGTCCTCCAGCCCCTTAAGGGTCACTAGATGTAACGTGATGGACGAAACAAGTTTGAGCCCAGGACAGAATGCACAAGAAACCCGTGGTTGTCAAAGCAAATGCTCTTACCAGTATAATTGATAACCATGGCTTTGCCAAACACAGATGGAGAAAATTTGGGGTTTCCCAGTTTAGTGTTGAGGTAAAGTCGGAAGTTGGGATCATAGTCCACCTCTTTGTCACCTAGCATGAGAACCTGCCTGCCCTCTGCTCCTTTCAAATTCTTCTCCAGGACATTGTCGATCACAGGGTCGATGTACTCATCCACATCTTGGAAAAGGAACGGGAACCCATATTTAATGGCCATCTCCAGATGTTTCAGGAAGTCCGGATCATTGAAGGATGAGATCTGGGGATAAAAGGAGGCGGAATTGAATTGTTTCCTCTTTCTCTGTTTCTAGAACAATGTGGAACATAGCCGGTCTGAATTTTGAAGGGCAACACTGCATTTCATGTGAGAGGGAGAGATAATGGGACATTTTGTACCTTGAGGTTATTGCTGGCCTCCTTCTTCTTAATCCAGTTGAGGGCTTGCTGCTGAGGGTCGATACACATGGGGAAACGGCTGCCTCTTGTTGTGAGGATTCCATTCTGCACTGACAGTTCGTCTGGGGGCAAGCCCTCTGACCCCCACCTGTAAATTCCCACGTGGTCAGTGGGACGTCCAGCCAAAACAAAGACAAAACCAGCTAGTTCATTCCGAACAAGGTCAGTGCTTTCCCACCTGCTGATTTCCACCTCATCCGTTAGTAAGTTGTCCACTTTAAAAGGCTGACTCAAGGGAATGCTTCTCTCCTTGACGTCGTCAACCCATGTTTGGTACACCATCTCGTTCCTGAAGTCCCAGCTGAAGGCTCCCTCGTAGCTCAGGAAGGCAGCTGAGAGTAGACAGTCTCCGAGGAGACGCACACGCCGCTGCTTCAACTCCTCTAAATCGTGTGTCCACCTGAAAACAGGAACCGCAAAAGAAAAAAGAATAAAAAACACATTTGCATCTCTTATGGAGTGCTGTTGAGAGTTCTCATGGCGACCTCACCTCACATTCTCAGAGCTCAAACCTGAGATAAGTTTGTCAGCAGCTATTAGTCTTCTCTCCATAAGCTCAGCCTCCTGCTGTAGTTTCTGTTTCTCCGCAATAGCAGTTTGATATTTGTCGCCAAGAGCCTTCAGCTCTCTCTGGATATTAGTGAGCTCACTTTGAATGAGCTCCAGCTCCTTCTTACTCTGAAAGAAATTTCTTTCGAGACGTGCCACCTGCAAAATACGAGTCACATTAGTGTTCATTCTGTAAACATAATTGTCTTTATTAGTTTTACATTACTTTGTCCCTTTTGGGCTTTATCTCCCTGGCAACTTCACAGTAACCAACGACAGCCTCCACAAATTTGAACATTCCTGAGCCCGCTTTGCTGATGGCTTGCATTTCCTCGAGGCTGGTCCCAAGGTTCTTCAGGAAACCTATGAAGCAAAACGCTCAAGGAAATCATTGCAGTAGACAGCATGATTAGCAATGCAAATTTTACCATCACATGCATGAGTATTTTTATTCATTATCGCACCCTAATTGATCAGGAAGTTGAAATACCTCTGACGGTCTTGACCTGGTTGGCACCGATAGCATCACAGTCCATTTCCATCAGTGAACGCAGAAAGCCAGGATCTGACATCATCGCCTTAGCAGCTTGCCAGCTAATTTCTTTTTTCTTACACAGCACCAAAATACACTCACACACTACCTGTACCTGTTTGGGCGGCTTTGCAAACGATCTAAATGAAGGAGCAACAGAAAGTAAGTAGATGGCAGGATAGAAACACCACTCAACATTCTGCCTTAAAATGAGTGTTGAAAAGTTTAGATTGGACAAGTCATCCTGTAAGTCAGAAAGACAGACTTTACCGGATTTCAGTGACATCAGATTTATCAAGGTCTTGTAAGGCAATGCGAGCTGCTTCTAATGCTGGCAGAGCTTCAGCCAGGGAGGTTTCCGCTTCTAACTTTTCAACAGCAATCACTTTGTTTTGCTCCTCAATCTCTTTGGCTTTGTCTTCGGCCAGTGTCTTTTTCTCCTCAGCTAGAAGAGATTGCATTTACCACTTGAATTTAAGAGGCTAAACGTACAGTAAAATGCCGTTTTTCCAGCCATAACAAAACTACTTTTGCAGGTTTTCACTAACCCACTGCAGTGTTCGAGGCAATCTCTACCAACATGGTCTCACAGGCTGCAGACTTTTCAGCAAGGACCACCTTTTGCTCTGCCAGTTTGATGTTCAGCTCATCCAGTTGCACACTGGCTTCCTTCAGCTTATCCAACCCTCCTTCAAGATGTTTACACTGCGCTGGAACACATAATTTATTGTCATCTTTCCACTGTAAACTTAAATTATTCCATTATTTTCCATCTTCTTACCAAGAATATACTGGTCTTTTTCCCGAAGGAGGCTGGAATATGTGCTAATGAAGTCCAAGTAGTTCTTTGGAGTGACATAGTTAGAACGTCGAAGTTTTTGCAGGAACAGAATGCTATAGTCTCCAACAGATTTATGGACCATACAGACATGCTCGATAACAGCCGGAGCGTGTTCCTTAGGAATCATTTCACTTTCACCTGTGCAATTGACATAAGCACATAAATGAGTTCACTTTCTTTGACTATTTTTAAATCAATCCTTCTATAAATTAATGAATATGTTTCCAAATTTTGATCATTAGACTCACCTCGTGATTTTTTCTAAACTCAAATCAAGATTTGGGAAATGTGCATTGTTGTGTCCTCATTTTTGTAAAATTAGATTGCTATAGACATATTAAATCTGAAAGGAAACTCGTGATTTTCTAACACATCTGTTGGGGTGTAATTTTGGGGGCCTGTAACTGGTAACTGATTCGATTGATTGTGTCTGGATAGAAAGAAACCAAACAGCATGGCTCTATAAAACGTATTGTCATAAGAGCAGTGATATAAATGTGTGCAATACCAACCAAGGAAAGACTCGGCGACAGCAAGTAACGCCTGCGGAGGCCATGGCAAGAACCAATCTATTACTGTGTTGTTCATCAGTCCTGTAAAAGAATCAGAACAGGTGACAAATTCTTATGAACACTCTCACAGTATATTGAGAAAAATATAAATTTGATTTTCTTCCCCCCCATTTTACCTGGAAAGTTTCTGCAGCGTGTTCTCAGGGTATCTCCCACAGGAGACATGCCTAAAACAATGTGTAGGTTGCTGGCACTTTTACTGACAAAATACTGCCACACACTGTCTTTAGTAGGACCTGATCCCATTTTGAGGGCCTCTTCACGAAGCTGGTTGAGAACCGCTTCTTTCTCATCATCAGGAAACAATGCAGGAACGATACCTATCAGACGACAGGAAAGCAGGTCACCTCTTTCATGAAAGAAATAAATCTAGGATGAACCGCAATATGAAAAGTTACAGTATATCCAACCTGACGTAAGCATGTTGTTGATGAGTTCCAAAAAACCTTCCTCGGCAACATGAGCATCAGTGAAGAGAAACACGGTTTTCTTATTTTCAATGCCAAGTTTCAAATATAAGGTTTTCAAGTCGTCACGAAATGTTGACTCGGAATATCCTCTGCTGAGTGTTATCTCAAACACCTGAGCAAAGATCAATGACAAAAAAAGCCTGTTATTAGAACTTGAAAGACCTATCCGTACATTGGATATTGGTTAACAATTGGAGATAACCACCACAATAGGCAAAGACCCAGAACGAGTCTAGTGTGAAGTGCAGTCTTGGAGTTTTCTTTCTTTTGGTACAGGCAGTCCTCGTATTACGACGTACGCGGCCTACGACGTTTCGATTTTACGACGCCCCTGCCTCCTCCTTCATTTTGTCCCCAGAACCATAGGGACTACGTACGGTTACATGCAGTCAATATTAGGGTTGAAATCAAAATTCCGATTTCTGAAACATTCTGAATATCCCGTTTACATGAATGAGGGGACAGAGTTGCGACGGCATTTGAACAACCCAATGTGTATGGCGACCCACGGCGTCATGACTCAAATGAACGTCATTTCCGCGTGTTATTTCCAACCGTCAATAAAACACTTGATATTCATGTCACTCACCACATGAATGAAGCAGCCGGTTTCCTGCTCGCTCCAAAAGTGTGCTTTTGTGCTGTTTCCGACCTTGTTTACCTCTGTTTCGGAATTTGCAGTGGTTGAGCACCAATCACCGCACTTCCGCATACAAGCACTGTCTCGTGTCTCGATCGTGTCCGTGCGCGCCCGCAGTGTCTTTGCCTTTTTTGCCCTCCTCTCGTCCCTCTCCATCCACTTCTCAGCGGTAATGCTAAGTACATCATCTTATGTTTTCATTTTAATGTATTTTTGTTTTTTATACAAAGTATTTTTGACGTACATTTCGACTTTGACGGTGAAATTTGACATACGCTGAAATTCATGTTCCATCGCCAGTGTAGGAACGGAACTCGTTCGTAAAATGATGTATTTTGTAGATGGGTGCAGGTTGAAAGGAGTGTTTGTGCCATTGTGAGTGAACACAGCCAACTTACTTCCTGGCCAATAAAAGAGGCTCTACTCATTCCCTTTAAAGTCAGAGCAGTAGAGGTGCGCACAACAGTCTTACGGAAGAAGAAATAGACTCACTGGAGTCCATGCATAAGTTTAAAGTGCGCAAAGTACGTTTAGAAGGAACTGCAATCAGACCTACACTTAAGGATGATTTAAAGTTGGCCTGTGAAGTGGGCACTCCAATGTGACCCAAACCACCCCGACAGCTAAGAGGGGGTTTAATTAATATAATAATGATAATGATAATGATGTGTTCAATGAATTTATTTCTATGACGAGAGGGCTCAATGCAAGCTGTTGTCATATTTATGAAGTAACGAAAAAGACATCCACCGCACGTGTCAGCGTCCTTTCTGACTCATGGTCAGCCCAGAAAAGGTGTCACTGCAAATAGATTCTAATAGCTATTATTTTTTTACTCTGACCACCATTCAAAAGATAGATGTCAGGAGATTTGTATTTAAATCAAATGAAAAAGTTTTACAACCTCACAGTCAGCAGTGAAGGCAGCAAGCTTGGTGATGGACTGCTTGCCTGAGCCTCCCACACCCACAAGCAGAGCATGACCTCGATCGATGCGGATGATTCGGTGGACACGAGTCAGATGTTCCAGGGCGTCATCAAACAGTACCAGATTCATCCTTGACATTCTATCATTGTATTCCTCTAGAATTTCCTGCAGAATGCAAAGATGGTTGTTCAAAGTCTTTTCAACTTTATACAGTTTCAAAGTTACGCAATCATCATACCTGAAACAGAGCTTGAGAATTTTCATAATCCAGCAAGTCTTCATATACTCTTGGTTCTGTCTCACTCAGGGCTGTCTTGTAGTCTCCGAAAAGAATTGGGTCCTTCATAACATCGTCTATGTTTGCCTTAAAATGCTCCTCAACTAAGTTCTTTATAAGGCCCTGAACCTGTTGGCAAAAGGTATAATGATATGAGTATAAATGTTACTTTTTAAATTTAGATTTCCTGAAGTCGGTCATACATACAGTTCACAGTATTGTGATGAATAAAAGGAATGATTATTGTTCAAATTTACCAGGTTTTTGTCTTTTTCATCAATGAGTCTATCGTGGAAAATCCTCAGACACTCATTTCGCCAAACCCGTACAAATACATTGACTGTTGAAAATCTGTTATAGTGCAAATACGGGAAAGTAAACATAAGTACGCACATAACACAATGTACAACACCACAACGCGACACAAGAGCTGTCAAGAGAATTCATTTAACAGACCTTTCAGGCTCAGTGAGTGTCAGTCCATTATATACCCTCGATAAGTCTCGCAGGTTAAAGATGTAGTGAAATTTTGCTGGGGTAGGTGGCAGGTCTTTGACAAGGCTGTTGTACAGTTCCAGTGTGCAGACTGTTACTTTATCACAAACCTTCTGCACTGCATCCTCAAAGTTCTAAAATATTCCATCAAATTAATTGGACATGACATGAGGCACATTGAGATCAGCATGGCTGTCATGAAAAGATGCTACTCACTTTGGTGTGGCCTTTGATAATGGAGGCATAGATCAGGTGGAGAGACTCCACAGCAGGGAAAGGGATACTGAAGACACTGAAGAGTGAAACGAAGCGGGTGTCCACCTCGTTCCTCCCACCTCCTGCCTTCCCCATGGCAGCAATGAAGCCAAGGTCCTTGAGGGTTTTGTAGGTGAGCTCCTTCCCTCGGTCATAGATGCCTCCTCTGTCCAATAAAAGCTTCAGCAGTGCAATTGGCTGTTGTGTGCCATAGCTATCTACCTGCATAGGCAGAAAGAATATGGCCAAATAACAGATACTGGCATGAAATGCTGTGGTCAAAGTAGATTGTAAATACCTTTGGCATATTCATGTCATCTATATAGACCAAAAGTCTCTTGCCCATTGGAGGACCGTATATCTCTTTGGTCCTTTTCTCTACATTGGCCTCCAGATTCCTCTGGAGGTCCATTGATGTTGTCCTGGACGAAAGGTTGATGGTCAATGTAATCTGGTGGCAAACAAAACATCAATAGCAGCTACATCAATGAATGAAGTCAATCCTGCCAGAATAGTTAACTCACGCTTGAATCTCCACTTAGGTGTTTCAGAAAGTTACTAATGGTCGCGGTTTTGGAGGTTCCAGAGTCTCCAACCAAAAGCACGGACCTCTTTATCTTCACCATTTGTTCCAATATCCAGCTGGTTCTCGTAGTTTCCACAGTTGGGACTGAGGCAAAAGTGAGAAACAAGGATAAACAAGGAGAAACACACTTGGTCAACAAACGCAATTTCAAAAGCAGTAAGTTTAGCGTTTTATTTCCATTTTAAAGCTTTCTAGAATATCTGACTCATAACATCTCATTTTTAGGACCTTGTCTTTGGAGTACCGGTTCCAGTAGTGGATGTACTAATACTAAATAGCCATCTTAAAAAAAATCTGCTGAATGTGGATTGATTGACAAAGAATTTTGACTTGAAAAACTGGAATGAAAGAAATGGGCAGAGTGAGAAGGAACAGAACTGGTACTAACTGTCTTGTTTGGTGGAAATGAGCAAAAGTCTATATACATTAGCTCACAGTAAATCCTTACCCAAAATATCAACAAACTTCATTTCAGAGTTGTGGATGTATTTGGTAACCAAGGAAGTCCAAGGAACCCACTTTTGCTTCGTCTCATCAAAATGGAAATCATATAGTGTTGGCTGGTGCCCTGTATGAACGACATCTATTAAAATGCACTTGAACCAACTAATATACTATAAAAAAAAAAACTTGTTCCACACACAACGGTGCTTTAATTATATGTAATAACGAAGGCATAGCACTACCTCATGAAAGGGTGATACTTTTAGAAGCCCGTATTCCTTAGTGAACATTCATATAAATAACAAATATGAAAGCATCAGCATCCAATCGAACTTTGTTTTTTACCTGGGATCTCACCAGGTCCAGCCAGTTTTTTTTCATCACACACAGTGGTTAATTCACAAATCTTTTTGATTAAATCATCAAATTTCTCTCTTCCATCATCCACCAATGTTGCCCCAAGAGAGCAGTACAGAGCTTCCAGGAAGTAACATTCCAACACTTGAGCACTTTGGTTCTCAGTCTCAAGTAAGGCATCAAGGGTCATGCAGAGCTGGGATACCTGAACATATCACCAACACAATCTGAATCGCTGTCGGCTATCTGGATCACGGATGATATGTTTCGGGAGAACATCATACACATCCTACCATATTTAGATCAGTCTGCGGGACAACAGTTTTCAGTTTCTGCCCTTGTTTACCATCAACAATACCCTCCACAATCATGTCAATCAAGGTGTGCACGTATTTTTCAAAAAGTTTTTCGAGTTCTTCTTGTTCCTAAAAAATACAAAATTAAAAATTAAAAAGATCAGACAAAAAGTGTGAATGCTACATTTCCAACACAGTGAGGATGCTCTACTTTGGCGGGTCTGTTTGTCAACCATTTATGCCAGTATGGGGTGTAACGCAGATTTTTGGGGTCCACAAAAACCATTCCACAGCGGGAGACGGTAGCAGGTGAAGCATACTGCAGATCTCCAACCTGAAATCATAAAAAAAAAATGGAATGTTATTAACAAATTGAGCATATGTATGCATGACATCGATAATTCATACAGACCTCAAACAGCAGGGCACAGTGACCTTGTAAACGAATTCGTTCTCCATTAGCCAGAGTAAGGAGCTTGTTGTCATCCATTACCGAATTCATGTTCTCAACCCAAAGAGCATCCACATCCCCATCAAAAAGGATGTACCTGTGAGTTCACATGTTCATGTTCATCATTTTTTTTTCAACACTTAAAGTAGTATCAGTGAAGTGATATGTTGTGATGTGCTGTATTACCAATTGTCTATTAAATGTTTCGGTCTTACCTCCTCTCTTGTTTGTCAGTAGGCTTGTTGATGTCACGGAAGATGTTGGATAAGACCCCATCAGTCCAGTCTCGAGTGTCAGGATCCAGAATACCATACAGTTCGATGACACTCACAGCTTTGGGGTTCAAAGGATATAATTTGGTGTGAAATCCCAATCTGATGGTGAGATATTGATGTCTGTAACACATATATGCGACAAAGGAACCTGACAGAAGTTTCAAGTAGGGCTGAACCACTCTAGCAGAATCGGAGGGCGACTGCAGAGCTTGCAACAGTACCTCGACCAATAAGATATGCGGATTCAAATCGCGATATTGCAAATGCAATTAATAGTTCAGCCCTAGTTTTAAGTATCACAAATAACACTGACTTGGTTTGAGCTTGACATAAAGTGCTGATTACAACCGATTTTCCTCCACCTGTTGGGCCCACTATCATAGTTGTGTGTCGTGTCATCATTGTTTCATACATTTGCACCACTTTATCCACCTGAAACCACAGAAACCATTACGTGTGGACATGGTTTCAGAAGATTCAAACTTAAATTCATTATTTATTTCCATTTCAGTTGCACACAGTGGAAACCCAGGAACTAAATTAGACACTATGAATAACATTGACCTGGATAGGCAGCAAGATATATTTGTTGTCTTGCAGGTTGTCTTCTACAGCATCATTGAAGTTGGGATAGCGAACACGAGGGCATTCCAGCCCCGGAAACAGGTCTGAGATCAGCCCAAGGAACAGAGGCACATCCTCAAATATAAACTTTGGAAGGTTCATATCCCTCAGGGCTCGCATCAATACCACATCCTACAGATAAAACAGGGAACCTCTTAAAAAGCTGTTGTTACATAGTTGTTGATGCTCATCTTTTGTTTGCAAAAAAAACTGTGACCAATGCAAAAAAATGCTGATGATACATGAATCAAAAACAGAACACAATTATTTCATAGAATCTTCTGGAGGAAGTTGCTATCCAAAACACAAATCCTTCAAACATAATTTGCTTGGTTTTTAAATAATAATGAATTGATGATACTTGATTATTGCACCTCGGTGATGTCTGGTGAGCCTCTCTTGAGTTCTCCTGCCATCACGAGGACAGATTTCAAAGCTCGCAGGCCAAAGTCATAATGAGACTGCTTGGACAGCTGCTCTCGAGCCAGCTTGTAGAGCACAGTCATCTTCTTTGCAAGGACCTGAACGAAACAAAAGCGATGAGGAGTCTTCAGCTCTTGAAAAGCAAATGTGTAATAATAGTGAGACACAAATGTGAGTTGATTTCCCACCTTGGCCATTAGGAATCCCTCAGAAAAGAGCATGATCTCACAAATTTGTTGCAAGTCAGGCACAATCACCACGACAGGCCTGAAGAGAGCTTTGACTGATTCAGGGAGCTCTGTGCGCCCTGCGTAGCCTGGGTTCATGGTGATGAAGATCCCAATTCGGCTATCCAGGGTAATCTCATGACCTTCAAACTGATTTCCAAAATGACATGGTGTTGGTTAGCTAGAGTTCATCAACAAGGCAACAATCCTGTGGAAACAAAATAGCTATGCATGATGATATAGCATTTGAAAGCCTTACATTAAATATTTTAAGGTATAGAATAAGAGCATTGCGGATGGTCTGGATTTGGGAAGAAATAACTGAAAGGACTGAGGCATCAATACGGTTGAATTCGTCAAAGCAGCCCCAAGCTCCACATTGGGCCAAGCCAGAAAGGATCTTCCCCACAGCCTGCACTCGGAAGATAAGGATTCAAGAAAACACACACAAAATATGTAAGTGGGTGCAATTACATTTATGAAGACAAAACAATTGGCGCTACCGATTGCTAGATTAGCTACCATGTAGTCCATGCCTTCACCACAGTTGGTAACCACACAGAGCAGGCCCAAAGCTTTGGCCAGATCTTTGGTGGACTCTGTCTTTCCAGTACCAGCTGGTCCAGCAGGTGCTCCACCCAGAAACATGGAGAGAGCCTTCACCACAAATACATACCCACATCAACTACTATCTGCTTGTTTAAATTGTTGTAAATGTTCACAAACCTGTGTGATCGTGAGGTAGATTCGGTCTGTCAGAGGCGTTATAACCAACCGGCCATTCAACCCCATGTATTCGTAGCCGTAACTAAAAGTTGCACTGCACTGACGCACAACAAGATTGTCTTCTTCCTGGACCCAGTAGAATCTTAATTGACTTTCCCACTCAAACTCCTTAGCGTCTGTTATACTGCAAGAAGGATCATGAGACTCAAATTTGTCTTGTTTGTCTGAAAAAGGTTGCAATAGTTAATAGTAGCGAGGCCTTAAAAGAGTTGTACCTGTTCAAGACAAAGTTGTCTACAATGTCTCTTGCATGGACATCTATGATAAGGACGGTGTTGATCTTCCGTCTGTCATTTTTCTTCATAGGCTGTGTTGAACGTGTTACCAACTCATCGATCTGCTGGTGCATTTTCGTCGCATAGTTCTTAAGAGCATATTTATCTCCCCTTTTCAAGTTGCTAAAAACATCTTCCACCTCCCAGGTCCACCACACTTGATTTGTCGCCAGTACCACCATGCCCTGGAACAGCAACATCCAGTCCACCCTGAGAGACAAGGGACTCGTGGTGGGAAAGGTTTTACTCACAGAGATAAGCATGCCCACAATCTACACACACCTGCCTCTGTCTTCACAGTAGCGAAAGATTGCTTCCTTCGTGATGAGTCGATTAGTTCTCCTCATCTCATGCAAGACTCCTGTCATCCATTCCTCCACCCTTCCTTTGACTTGGACGGGCTTTTGAAAATCCATCACCTCACCCTCAGCAGACACCATAGCTCCTGCTGATGTCTCCCCACTGCTCTCCGTATCAAAACGCAGAGATGCGATGTTATCATACATCTTGGGGAACAAAGGCGATAGTGTGAAGCATGTTTACAGCATCTTATTTCACATACCTTGACAAAGAACAGCCGAGTAGGTTGAGCAACGCTTTGAATGAGAAGATCTTTACACTCTTACCTTTATCATATGTTCCTGCACACAGTCATGGTGACTACTCCCCAAAATGCTGAGCAGTTCATCGTCAGAGATGAAGAAGAAGCGTGGGAATGCATCCCGCTTAGAATCTAGGTAGTCGTTGAGACTTTTCTGGCACCTCTCTAGGTTCTCACTGAGGGTCTGCAGGTCCATTAGCCGGTTAGGAATCACGCAACAACGCTTAATGTTTGGGTTGCCTTGTGCATCATTCATTATCTACACAGAAAATGAATTGTACATCATTTAAAGTTCAGTCATTAACCGTATTAATGTTTGGATAACACAACACTCACTTCTTTAAACTTTTTGTCAATGATGTCAAATTTCTTGGCTTCCTCTGGTAGCTGTGAGGAAATATCTCCTCCAATGAATATGCTCTCCAAATACATCCATTTACGTTGTACCAGCAACCAAACCTGTGTCAAATATGCTTGATTAATTGTAGAAATTCAGCTCATAATTTGGAGGGGGGGGGATTGAGCCTCACTGTCTGACCTCTATAGTCTCACTGATCAGAGACAAGTCTTTCTCCCATTGTTGTATGGTGTTTAGAAACGGTCCAACAAAACGACTCCCAGCCATGCTCTGCAAATTCATGGCATCATTGTCTACAATCAACAGGATCTCATCCACTGCACCCAAGACAGCACACTGTTGATGTCCACCTTTACTGTAGCCTTGTATAATGAACTGCATGTTCCCCCAAGTTTCTACCACCTCTTTCACACCCTGCAATACAAATACCAATATTATTTATAGATAGTCATCCATTTTATTCTCACTACAATTTCAATCCCCTATAGAGAGAAGGGCTTACCTTTTCAATACCAAGCTCTTTCGAAGCTGAAGTAACAATGTCACCTATGACTTCGGCATATTTATGAAGCTCCATGGCAAACATGTTCTCTAGTGTGAAGGTGGTAGGGTTCATCTCAAAACTTGTACCGGTTCGATCCATCAAGTCCTTCCAATGTCTATTCAAAGAAATATTTTCATTTGTGTGTTTTTTGTTCGCCTCTGATTGTTTGCATTTAATGTCAGGTGTCCTAATTCCTTTTGAGTTTTGTTCTTCACTGGGTGGAGTGAGCAAAGAGTCGTGCACCTGAGACGTGTTGGTAAGTACTTTAAGACCTCTTTAACAGTCTTAAAAGAATATCAACCCAAACATATTTTTTTCAGGAATATGTTCTATGCAAGCCCACTAGTCAAAACAAGGCATTCTGATAAATATTGCGTTGTAGAATAAGAGTTAATTCCCTTTTTAGCCATCTCAGGGGACGGCCATTTTGTCACTTCTGTCAACAGAAGTGACAAAATGGCCAACGATGAATTTGACCTTCAGGGATTATAATCAGTATAAATGAAAAAGAAAAGTGTTAAAATAAAAGGTGTATAGCTGTTATAATAACCTCCGTCAAAACTTGGGGACACTTGCACACTCACCTTTCTCTCAGGGCTTCATTCTTAAGGTCCAACAGAAGAGGAAGCGAATCTCTGAATTCCTTCATTCTGCCCTCTAGGATGCAGGCCACAGGTAGTGACCGTACATCTTTGGGCAACTTTTTCAAATCTTTGATAAATCCTTCAGTACCCTCCTGGAGCAAGTGGATATTTAAGTCTGCCCATAAGGTCTGAGACCATTTGTTCTTTGCAGCCTGTGAAACAAAATCAGGATCAACAGTGTAGTATGAGGTGTGCCTGAATTTTGAGTGTTATCAAAGTTTTGAAAAAGAAAGCCATTAAACCTAACCTTTTGCTCCTGATAGATCTCATAAATCAGCCTGAAGCCATTCATGTCTTTTTGGATGCTGACAATCTCTGGATACACAGTGATGGGAAGGTCCAACAGCTTCTCAGCGTTAGCTAGGTCCTGCCGTCCCTCCACTGCCTTTTGGAGCTCGGCTTCATAGCATTCCATTTTTGATAGGCCTGTAAGGAAAAAAAAAAGAGTGACTATAAAATGTCCTTGAAGAATACCCAAAATAATTATTGTTACCTTGATCTAAATCTTCGCCAACAGCTCCAGGACCATCCACATTAAAGCTTGAAACAAAGATGGACAAATTCTGCTGAAACTCTTCAGTCATCCCCTTTGTAGTCTTTGTGTGGAGCAGAGTGAAAACAGAATTGTTCAAAAAAATTGTAAGAAAATCAAATCAAATAAAAAATGTTGGTAGTGGTTGAGATGAAAATATGTAATTGCAGTAGGTTCTAACCTCTTTAAATGACATCTTGACATTTGTTAAACTCCGATCCACTCGTTTGGATTCTGCAAACAGGTCACTCCATATCTGGTTAATATTTTCCATGAGTTCCTTTTCCTCCTGTACTACCTACACATAGGGGTCAAACTCAGTAAATGCAAACTTTGAAAAATATTGATGAAATGTAAAATGTACAAAGCCCTGAATGACATTACCTCCACTTTGTACATAGCTAGTGTTCTGTATCTTTCCTGAATATCTGTGATGCTCAGTTTCACATTTAAAGACATGTCTCGAATGTCTGAGATTGTTCCGAGGACATTCTTCAAGTTTTCGAAAGTATCAGGACTCTGTTTAAGTTTCTCGGAGAGTTGCTGTTGAACACACAACATTAATGTAAGCACTTTACCTATAATAGCAAGTAGGTCAAATATACACACACATTACCATGAGTTCTTCTTTCAAGTTGAAGAGCTCTTCTTTAGCTGACTTGTTGAGCAAACTCCCCAGTGAAGTGATCCAGGTCTCTGCAGTCTCCTGCACAGTGCGGGCAAGTGGTTCCAGGTTTAGTTGAATAATGTGTATATTCTTAAAAAGAGACTCCAGTACCACCCTCTGATTTATTTGAGCATAAAACTGCAGCCTCTGATCATACATAGCACATGATGGGTTTTTCTCGGCAAACTTTTCGCAAACTGTGGCATTGTCCTTTTCCCATAGAGGCTGGTACTGTTTCCAGTGGTGAAGGTACTGGTCTACAGAAAGCATCAACTGTTGAATGTTCTGGGATGTAGCAAAGGCACTTTCATTAATTTGAGGTTGATGACACACTTCCTCAAAGAAGTTAGACGTCACAAAGTCATCACCATCTACATGCTGAGGTGGACACTCAATGCAGGTTCCATTCATCCAACGCACAAATTCCTGGAACGCAAACATGGTTGTGGATCAGGTCACACAGACAAGTGCCCTTTTTTTAGCCTAAAATATGCAAGGCCTCACAAAAGAGCAAATAATAGTCCTACTTTGGTGCTCTCGACACACTCTTTGATACACTGTATAAGTGTCCGGGAGATCTCATTTGTCTTGGGCTGCAACAAAATTTTGGGGGGAGAAAGGATGGCATCAACACGGAAGAGAGGCGTGCTCCCCATCAGCACAACATTGAAAGCCTTGATGTTCCTAACAACAACAATCAACAGAATGTTTGTTACAAAGAATCAGGCACCCGTCATACTCTTGTTCCAATTTAACAATTGAAACAGGAATGTAACAGGTTAAATAATTGTTCTATTTGTTACAGCTCAGCGGATATTACCTCACCACCATGTTAATAAGAGATTCGTGCACCTTGCGTTCCCAGTACGCATAATAACTTGACATACTGATGCACCTGCCAGTGTTTGTTTCCATGATCAAGTGTTCCACCTTAGAGATGACAGGTCCAATGTCAGCGTATTTGCTTCTCAACAAATTCACTGTCTTGATCCGTTCTCGATCCATACATTCATAAAATTCCCTGACACCTAAAAATAAAAAAAGGGTAGAACTGAAATCCCTACGACTGAGAACATTTGTTTAAAAAGTGTACTTTTTATGAAACATACTTGGCAAAATGTCTGTCTTATCTGGTGCTGGACATTTCAGGAGATCTGCCATCATAATGAATTGCAACTTGGATTCAATATCGAGCTCGTTGTTCTGGATTTGACTGACAACTGTCTCGAACTTTGAGAGCTCCGGGTTGCCATTGTTGATGAAATCAGCAATTGCTAAATGTAAACAAAGAAGCACTAGTCTTATCCCATCCAGAAATCACATGGATGAAAGAAATAAATCATATCAACATTTGAGAAGCATACCCAAGGAATTCCAGTTCAGTCTTTTGCATCCCGGAAATAACACAGTTTCTACCCTTTTTATGTTTTGAGACAACATGGTGATCTTTGAATCACTCAGACTATCAATTGTAGAGTTGTAGCGATTGACAAGCCTGCGTAGTTCATCATTGTACCTAAACCCAATGTGAAATGCACAGGTTAAAGTGATTTGTGTTTTTGTGGGGTGTTCTTGTCCTTGGTGACAAATTAGACTACCTTATGAAGTTGGATTCCTGTAGTGTCACGTTTCGAGCTACCTCAGGCATGGAGAAGGACATTGAAATCAAGTTTTTTGTCTCTGCAATTATTGTCATGATCTCTGGTGGAAAGTTAACATGGTACCGCCTATCCTTCTGTCCCTTGATGTCAGGTTTGGCTGGGACGCCCTTCAAATTTGGAGAAAAATAATAAAAACTCAGTAGAATTTGCCCTGTTTTTGTGAGAAAATTTTAATCAGGACAATACATACCAGCTCTCGTTGGCTTTCCTTCGAAATTATGATCAAGACAGGCTTTCTCAATAACAATGGCAAGTTGCGTTCGGTGTCAGATATCCAGGTCTTATACTTCTTAACTCCATACTCGCTTATTTTTTTTGCCATTTCCAAGTATTTGTTCTTTGCCTTGGTGAAATTCACAAAAGTAAAAACAGTTAACATGTCACACAGGCCTTCGGGTAATTCTTGCACATGTGCCAATACAGTTGCAAAAAAGTACAGTCACTCACCAATACGCCCATGTCACTTTCCAATAAATCTGGCATTTTCAGTAGAGGAAGCATGCCACCTTTTATACGCTGAAAAAGGGAATGTGTCCACCTGACACCTCCTGCCATGGGAGGCTCATTCTTATTAATTTGTGGTTTATCCCTCTTTTCCTCAAATATTTCATTTATGCTGTCCACCTGTACCAAAGACCAGTGACATTCACTTACTATAGAGAACAAAAAATGATAATTTTGACACTGGTTGAGATCATATAAATGCCTTCAGCAGGTCTTCAGCAGTGTTACTAAATACATGCCCTACTTTTCAAGTGACGCTTGATAGTGATCGTAGACAAACCTCTTTGCAATACTGAGCCAAAACATCATTCGTCTTTTTCATCAAATGATTATTGATGGCTGGTCTAGAGCGAATATCTTTGTATTTCACAAGCATTTCAAAGGCAGCAGTTGATGAGCGCAGTGTCTTGAAGGACTGGTCAATGAAGGCAATCACCTCTCTCTCAATGGTCTAATCAAACGCAAGGAAAAGAACATCAAAAGGTACGCTGACAATGCTCTTTGATTTCAATGTAGACTCTTTCTGATTCCTTAATTCGTTTGTGAAATCAAGTCAAAATGCATCCTGCAACTTACATAAACTGTACTGTTGAAGTTTTGCATAATGATTTTCCAGCTGCTAATCTTACAACTACTGAAAGGGTCAAAAGTGGCTTCCTCAAAAGGCAAAACAAGGTTGTCCACTTTGACCTGCAGTTCACCAAAACGTTTTGGGTCCCAGGTCACACTTTTTAACTCTGGGCAGAAGATGTTGTAGAACTCTTCCAAATTCTGCAGAAAACAAAACAAATCGACATCAAAATCAAGCTTCTTTTATGTGTTGAGTCCCCATGCAGCAGGTGATAATGTGTGAATGAGTAAAAACACTGACGTGCAAAACATTCGACAAGTCCTGGCAGATGGCAGCCATGTAATCAGTTTTCTCGAAAAGCTTTCTCCTGTCAAACTCCCAACGTTTACCAGTGCCTCCTTGTTTAATTTCAGCGCGCACTTCAAAGTAAGAGGACTTCCACAATTCCAGAACTTGCTTGGCATCATCCACCTTGGCTTTGGCTACCTCTCTCTCATCTCTATATAAGACACAAAATCAGTCTCGCGTGACAGCGAACTGGCAACACCCACGTTTTAAGTTTAATTGAAAAACCACATACTTGAACAGCACTTGGATATCAATGACTTGAGCCACACGCTCAGAGAGTTGCCAAACAATGCGCTCCATCAAAGGGACCATGCGGTCATTCCTGTTATAGTGGCAGGAGATTAACCACACAACTTGTAGGCTGTTCATCAGAGGTGGGATGGTCTCTATAATCACACTAAAGTTTGCTCCTGTAGCCAGATTCTAAAATGGAAAACATTTGGTTTGGATGGTGGAACAATTGTTAAGTAATCAAACGTTCAACTGTCGACTTTACAAACTGCTGACATTTCACCAAATTTGTGTCAAATAAAAATTGCTCACCTTGAAATGCCTTTCCAGTGTTTTAAGGAAGCCTACATTTTCATCTGCCTCCAAACTGTATTTAACAAGTTTAGCCACTGTAGCCTCCATCGGAGGAATCACATCTGATTGTGCTTTGGTCAATACCAGCAAAATCTTCTTTACCAGAGGTTGATTAAGCTTTGCTGTCAGAGCACTCAGGATGGAGGAACGCTCCTGCCAAAAAATGATTTCTGCCATCGGACGAGGTGACTCTGGCTTCTTGCGGTCTTGCTCTTCAATAACAATGTTAAGCTGAGTTTGCCAGTTTGTCACACACTGCTCCAGCTCCTCTACCAGCTCTGAATCTAACATCAATTTATTAACATCTGGCTCCAGGTCTAGCTCAGGGATGTGAAGTGCAATCTCATCTGTAATCACATGGTTATTTGTTTAATCAAAGGAGTACAAATTCAGTCCGTGGTCAGACGCGCTACGGTTGTATACCCTCAACAAGGAAATCAACAGAGCTAAGCATTCCGTCCCGGGGACGGAATCGGTCTGAAAACAAATGGTACCGAACATCCCTAAATTCTACGTCCATTAAGTTTAATGGAAGAAATGTGCTTCCATTAGCGAACAGAGTCCTGTTACGAATTAAGATTGTGAACGAGGATTCGCAGGGATCCAGGATAACCTATTTACTCGGAGCTCAGTGGCTGCCAACCTGAAATTTTAGGGACACAAATAGAACATTTATTTGTGCACACTGTAAATTGACTTGCAAAGTAAATATTCATCCCACTCATTTTCACTATATTACCGATAAATGGGCTGAAGTTTGGAGCAGAAGTTTGGTAAAAAGTGAACATTTTCAAGAATAGCAATTATTTAGAAAATACATTCAATTTTCAAATTTACTAGTTGCACTTGCATGAGTAGATGATTGTAGCCGCGCTGTCTCAAATTTTAGGGGCATTTTGCCACCATTTAGCCCTGGTTAATTGGCTATACAGCCACGGCATACAATTTACATCCATGAAATGAGGACATTTCATTTCGCTAAACATTTTCCCTCCTCAAACCGTTGATGGAACCTCTGGCAAGAGGAGATGACATCTAAACAGAGTACCAAGAAGCTTGTCATTTTTCCCACGGTAAGTGTATGAAAACAAATCAGGATGCACACAAAACATTCAACCAAGAAACAGATATAAGGAGTGATTGGTACAATACATGCAATTAACAAACCTTGAGCTTGAAGCTGTTGAATGGTTATGTTGACCACTCCCAAGAACTTGTGTGTGCTGTTAAGTAACTCATTGCGAATGGGTGCTTGATCACTTGGCTTGGTTGGAGACTCCTTACCACCTTTCGACTCTTCATGAGGAGAAACTTCTTCAGCATGAGAGTCTACTTTAGTTTTCTTCATCTGATGGGCAGTCATCAATGGAATATAGATCTAAAAAGAGATACAACGGTAACCTAATTTGTGTATTGTCTTGGTAGGTTTATTTCCTGCGCCAGCGCTTCATGGGTTTGGTCATGTTAGCGGAATAATGCAAAACTTAAATAACTGGTAATTAACTCATTACATTTTGTGAGTGGCTAAATAAGCTCAGCCTAAACCTGGACAGTGATTTCCTTGGCATGAGGTAAGGAAGAATCCTTTAACCTTTAATGTGGCTCCAGATAAAAGTGAAGATCCAGGATTCGTTTATATTTTTCTTTTTTTTTTTTAATCAAAATTAAGATGGTATGGTCTTGGTGGAGTTCTATACTGCATTAGGGACCGATTCTATAGCCAGCAAAAATAAAATTCAACATTTGTTTTGCGATTTAAGGCTGTAGGATAACGATAGGCAAAATTCTTGCCTCTTTCAAATTTGGTTAGTATATTTCTTATTTGTGGAAACTACAGTAATAAAAAAGAAATACAGCCACCTGAAAGGTGAAAAAAATGCGTTAAAAGACAAATAGTGGAGGTGGGTTCACTGCATAAGGTTATGGAGGTTAAGGTTAAGGTTGTGCAACAGCTATGGCATGTTACACAGTGTCTGATGTTGCCCTTAAAATGCTCCATGTGAAGCTTTAGTCAGATAGCTTCAGCTTAGCTTTAGTTCAAATGTGTTGTTTTATTGAATCAAATGAACATTATAGCATGAGGCAGAACACTGAATTAGTGGTTGACCTCAGAGACAGGAGAGGTGGGTTTGAATCTATGTTGGAACATCTCTGTGTGGAGTTTGCATGTTCTCCCCATGGTCGTTTATCTTTTCTCTCGGCGGTACTCCAGTTTGTTCATAGATTTATCGTACATACATACATTACATAAAATTGGGTATATTCGGGTAAATACATAAAATGCACTATAACCTTGAACTTAATTGACGTGCTCTAAACTTGCACATATACATCTGTTCAATGTTTAAGTAATTTGTACAACTTCTTAACAACAGAAAAATTCATAATTGGCTTTTGATCCATGAATCGACCAATACTTTTCCAAGAATGTCCACTTCCATATTTCTGTAACTCTCGTTTTGCAACCTGCTGATGACTCTAGCGATACTCTTCAGCTCAGTCGCCACTTCACTCTGAAAACATCCTGTTTGGAGGCTCAAAATGACTAGTTTCTGTTAAATAAATTGTTAGGTGTCATCCATTTGGTTTCATGATGTGAAAATGTGAACAGCATGATAAAGAGGACTCTTTAAAGTCCAATTCTATTTAACTAGGACAATTTATTAGGCGATTCATGATCAAACACCTGTTGAGAATGTGGCCTTTGTTAGCATTAAACAAAATGGAATTGTGGATTGAGGGAGGGTGCAGTTCCTGTCCTTTTATTGGCTGTGAATGTTTACCTACATGAACAAGTTTTTTCTGCAGTAACTTCAGGATGTATTCGTTACTCCTGACAATCTCCACGGGACTTGGCGACAAGTATTCCTCCTCATCCGCTTCAGGTGAAGACTCATCGTTAAGTTCTAAACACAGTGGTCTCAAAGTTAAGAAATATCGATCTTTATCGTTTGCATAGATGATGAAATGGAACGCACCTACTTCATCTGAGAGGAGTTGGGAGCCCGACTCGTCTGGATCCTCCTTAGGTTCCGAATTTGTGTCTTCTTGTTGGTCCTCTTCCATTTTCAAAAAGCTCCCGCGTGTGATGTACTCAGCCTCCGAGATTCCGCTTAAATTTTATAACGATTTAATCGTGGATGATTTACCTTTGCGGAAACACTGACATGTAAAAACAAAACATTTGAAAATTAACTTAAAATAAGCAAAGTGAATTCTTTGGGTAGACGTCAACACACAACCAAAATATGTATGCTAACATTGCGTGGAACACTGACGTAAGATGACGTACGTGAGAAGTGACGCAAAAAGGGCTACGTCTGACCTTTCATTTATTCCAATTAAGCGTATTTTAACACAATTTAAAGATCGAGTAAAAATAAAATGAAGAAAAAAAAATAGGCTACTTGAGAACAAACGTGACATTAGAAGTCTCATCATTCCCATGTTGTCGACAATATTGTAAGAAAGCGGCAACGCTGAGTACACGTTTTGCAACCCCAATTAAATGTTTTGATGTCCTGCAACAGTGTGCTTAAAACTCTTTTTTTTAAAATCTCTTCCGTTTTTAATACTGTTATGTATTTCACCACCATTAATTTAATTATTTTTGTAATAGTAGCTGGTCTTGTCAAGCAGACATTATGGCTGGACTCAAACTGTATCATCCAGTAACTGAGACTACGAGTGTGTCCCACTCTGCCGTGTGCCTTCTGTGATGGGTAGAGCTCTCAACCGCATGTGTAGCCACAAACATTCTGGCATAAATACTTTCCTTTTTTTTTTTCTTCCTGCAACAAAAACTAAATGTCCCTTCTCCCCTTTGTGAAAGGATAAAGCCCAAAACAATATTATTAAATAAAGTTTTATTTATTTATCAAAGTGGTGCAACAACCACTATACACAATATAAACATGAACCAGCAGATGCAAACACAATATAAACATGAACCAGCAGTTGTAAGAGCCTTGCAGTTTAAATTCAAGTAAGGAAATGGTTGCTGGAGAACGAACAGTTCACAAAGGGCTCTGCTGTATGACATCTCTAATGGTGCATGTCGACAGGATCTTGCTTGTGCATGTGGGAATTTCTGGTTTGTGTGTACATAGCATGTTCTATATAACACATCTAAAGAGTAATCCTACACCCCAGGGTAATAACTGTTCTTCTTAAATACATGCATACTTAAAATACAACTATGTCACACAACTGTCTCTTTAGTAATCCTCTATTACAGTACGAGAGGAACTATTCCATGCCTGCCGGATTTGCCTCCAGGGAGTCCCAAGAACTGAAGCAGCGATGAAAAAGAAGACCAGGATTAGGCCTTTAGCCAAAGCCTGAGAATGTGGCTCACCTAAAAAAAAGTGAATAATAAGTGTATTTTAAACTTGGATACAACAATCTTAACACTACTATTTTTTAATAATGTAACTGATTCTTGCTAACAACTTGTACTGTCTCACGTTACTATTATCCAATAGCCACTATGAAATTGTTTTGTTAGTTTGTGGTCAATTGTACCGGTACCGGTATATGTGCACACATATGTATTCACTTACATGAGAAGTTCAGAAACCATTGTGAGATGAAACTCTTACCAGTGTAATATTTGGTCAAGGGGAAGGCAAGCTGTGGCCAGCATACATCATTCCTGTTACAATCATACTCTGTGAAGTTTATCTGGAACCTGAGAAACAAAAAGTACAGTATAGTTCACACCCGAGACCAGTAGTGGTTCTTCACATTGTTTGAGGTATTGAACCCCGTAAGTTTTATATATGCATTCACCAAACCCTTGATGATTGAAAAAAGGCAATGTGATTTTTTTTCAAATTCAAAACAAAGGTACATATTACATCAGTGCACAAAATACACCATGCATCAGTATGTTAAGATGATACCACATTTGCATTCTGCACTTCATGCAAAACCTAACCAAGAAGATTTGGCTCCATGTTGTGATGCTAATTGAAAAAAAAAATACTGACATGATCTAAATAGTTGGTATGAAATTACCTTGTGAAAAATAAAAAGATTCTCATTGTGACAAAAGAAACACGTTGAGATTGGTAAAAGATGAGCTAAAAATTGTTGTCATAAGAACAGGATAAGGGACAAAATGATCTGACCTAGCATTTTTAAATGAATTGCTTAAACTAGTATCAACGTTTTATAAGGGGGTTTTGTTGTTACAATTACCTGGTTTTTGGAGGTCCAGTATGGAGAGGGATCTCAATAAAGGTCACTGATGAGGTCACATGAAACATCTGGGCCTCTGTGGGATCTGCACATGGAGATAAATCACCTCCTCCGCAGTCTAATGTCCACGTGGACAGTGTGGATCTAAAAATGGTCAAAAACAAGAAGAATTAGTCTTGCTTTATCGATTAACAGTGTGCTCACGAATTGAACTTCTCTACACACCTAACTTGTATAGCTTGGATGTTCCTTTGAGCAGTTCCTTCAGTCATTTCAGTAACTAAACTCCAAATGTAGATATGGGTATGTGATGGAATCCCGCTGCACGAACCTTCTCCATCTCCGACTGAATTGCTTGAGTTCACATCTAAAAAGCAGTTCACATGACACTAAAGCGGAAATATACAGTTGTTCATTGTATGAGCTCATTAGTCATCCACGGATCGAACACGTTGTACTAAAAGTTACTTTTTCTTCATGTGTACTTACAGCTTATTTTGACCCAGTCTGCTTCTGTTTCAGAATTTGGGTTTCCACTGTTTGCAACGTACGTGGCTGTGATCAGGTTTGTCTGCAGAGAACCAACAGTGTCCCTGGAGGAGACAAGACATTTTACTTTGCTTGAGCACATGTACTACTTCTTATTCTGTACTTAAATCACGAGATTCTCACCTGAGGAGATCACACTGGGTCAAGTTTTTCAGGCTGACCAATAAATGACATCCTGATGTTGAATTCACAGCAAACAGAACTGGTTGTTTCTCAGCAGCGAAACACAGCCCATCACGCACTTTATAGCAGAATGAAGAGTTGGTTCTTTGTTAATTGATTTTAACACAAATAATGCTATCATTCAATTGATGACTGTAGATGATCAACAAAACAATTGTGATTGTATCACCTGGTTTCCAGAGATTGATTGATGTCCTCTGCACAGAAAAAGTATTATTTTGTGTGCTCTCAATTCCGGCAATGACGGGTCTTCCCACTTGATAACCTGTCATTCCAGATGCTGGTGCGTTAAAACAAGGTATATCATATTTGACAGAAACAAATGTCACAGCGTTTTGCTCTCACCTGGATTCCCAGAGTTGGAGTCTCCCACGTAATCTGTAGTCAGGAAAATAGCAGAATACCTCGTAGTTAACTCCACTGCAAAGAGAAACTGATTAGGAAACAAAGCCGCCCCAAAAAAGGATATGGATTATATAAGGAATGTGTAATAGTCTTGTACCGCTTCCTTTGAAAAGGACTGTCCCAACAGAGCGTATCAGGGTGATATTTGTAATGTGATTTATTTTCCAGTAGAATGTGTAATCCAAAGCCAAGGTCACATTCTCACAAACCTGTCTGTTATCTGAAGGGAAATAAATTAATTAAATCACAGAGGACACAGATCTGTGTAACGATGGTACGTTGTAATATTCCTACTTGGATTAATAACTGCATTTGACAGGAAATGACTCAAATCCTCGACCAATTCATCTCTGACTACGACTGTGACATCACCTACAGTAAAGAGAAATGATTTAGTCCAACCATAATGTTTACAGACAGTGTTACAGTTCTCGAAGATGTAATACATACCTCCGTGTCCGTTGTTCAATTGAACTCTCAAATCTGATGGAAGTGTATGTAAAGGGAAAGCAGTTGGACAAGCGTCCAGCAGGTTTACACATTTAAAACTGAAATTCTCCAAAAAGGCAACAGGAGCGTTGTCAACACAGTGTCCAATTGCCATCTATGTGCAAAAAAAACAACAAATATTTTGTTTAACTTTGGCAAAATTAACACAAAAAAGACAAAACATGTCATTGGCACAATAAATCATACATTACTAACCTGGGGAATTGTGAATAATTGATCATCCATAGTAAAAATAGGAGTTCCTTGTCTGTAGATATTAAAAACAGGCGCGGCCAAAACAGGCATTTGGAAGGAGGGGCGGGGTTTTGGTATTCTAAAAAAAATAAATGACAAAAATATCACCCACGGATAATTTAGGCAATAAATCACATGACAAGAAATTAAACAAAACAATTAAATGAGTCCATACATTTTGTCTCCATTGTAGAAGAGCCCCAGGTATGGGTTGTTTTCAGGTGGGGAGATGACACATAGAAAAGGAAACCAATCTGGGGAGTCGTCTCTCTGCGCAGAGCAGTGATAGTCTGGAACTGGAGGGAGCTGCCCACCGAAGGGTCCTGGGAGACAGTGCGACTGAAACAGCTTCAACTCTTCAGTCGAACAGTCCTATTGAAGTAAAGACAAACATGATATTGAGGATAAATAGAGAATATCATTATTATTATTATTATGGTATATTGGCCCGTTTTCTTGCAGGTACCTTGTCACAACAACAGCGGATATCACAAGTCCTCACAGTGAGGTCACATGGACAGGATCCCAAAGGTTCATAGACTTGGTTTGGGATGACCGTTTGATTGTCTACAATGGACAGGAGATTGACATTTACGGAAAATTATGACTCTCTTGTAATTAATGTTAGAGTATATCTTAACAGATTCAGTGTAATTACCAGATCCGGGAAAAGCAGAAATCAAATGAGCATGAATCTTGACCTGGATCACCAATGACGCCTGAACTGTGTTGCCCACACAGGCAGATAACCGCAGGCTCTCCAGGACACACAACGGCTTTGGACAGCAGTCTGTTTCGTTGTCACCACACAAATGCAGACTTTTATTTAGCTGCAGATGAACCCGGAGCGCATTCTGTGGAATCACAATTCAAACATAGGAAAGTCATTGTACTTCAAATGAGTGTACTTTATTATTATATTGTTGTCTTACATTTGTCAGTTTCAGCTTCATCTATGCATGTGGTGTGGTGACGACATATTACGGTTAAGAAGTTGATCTTCCTACCGTTCCAACCAGTTCCTTTGTGACAATCCACAATGTTTCCTCAGCTGCACACGAGGGAGGGTCAATACTTCCTGTCAAAAAACAACAGGCAAAATTGACCACGTGCGTTTCTCCCGCAATCAAAAACGATAAAGTGTTCTTGTTGTTGTATGTACCTGTTACATTAGATGGAAATACAGTGCGTATATTCAGAAAGACGTCTTTTATGTTTCCAAATAAAAGTGCTGAGATTTTCGGTCCAGTGGCAATAATGGACGATGGCTGGAAAACTGATGACATACGATTGAACACGTAACGTACTGGCCTATTTAAAAACATGAAACTGTCGCATTTAAATTCAAACTCAACTCAGAAATACCATTACTTACCTAGGTTTGTGCTATGCGCCCAACAAAACAGTAGGAAAGATAGGAAAGGCACCACTCTGGCCATTTTATCCAAAATAGCTTGCGAAGACTTTTTAAGTTTAGGTTTTTGCTCAAGGAGTCAAATCCTGATTCATCGAACACATGTCTAAAAGACTGTGTTGTTAAAAATCGCAGTAACATTGAAGATTAAAGCTACTTTTGAGTTAAGCGTCGCTGTGCGCGTTACTCGGCGACAAAACATGGTGACGTATATATTAAGCGACCTTTGTATGTTAGCGCGATGCTAAGGCGAATTATCTGTTATCTGTTATTATTATTCGTCGTTACAAAGAAATAAATCTGTATTCCAAAAAAAAACTAAATGTGGCACACGTTTTAGTAGCACCGTATATGGAGAATTAATGGCACCGCCATTTCCCAGAGACAACAGATGGCTGGATAACAACAAATGTAGTCGCGCGGAGAATTTACGTACATCCGGTTCTCAACATTTCTTCCTGTTTCAAAGTGGCGCTTAACGAAAAAACTGGACAAAGAGCGGATTTTATGCGACCATTAAATTTCAAGAACAGTAAATATTTGTTTAGTTTTGTTACACGTCGACAATTTTGTACTTATCTTAAGACGATTGGATGTGATCTTATTTAGACGCCACAGTTTTCTCCCAGAAATACCGCTAAGAACGTCCAAATAATAATACTAATGATAAATAATAAATAAATGATGATAATAATTAGTATTAACTTCATGCAAAACTACCAGAAGTAGTACTTTTAAGACACTTTTTGTGAAATTAATTCAAGTTTTTATTTTTATTTTTAAACTTCGCGTTTAATTTATGTATTTCATCGCAGATGTATTAATTCAAGTTTTTGAATATAGTTTTTTAAACTCCACGTTTAATTTATGTATTTCATTGAATACATATTTTTGGCTCAAAAATAAAACTCCAATCACATAAATTGTTTTGTGTACAATTCGCCCGATCACGTGTAGCCAAGCGTAAGGTGCTCACTGCGCAGACTCCGAAACAGAGTGACGTGGAGACTAAACCAGCGACCTCTGCTAAAACTTTATAAACTAGGAGGAAATTGCACTTCAAGTTGCTTGCTAGTTGATAGTGACCTGACTATGTAAGGGCTCCTCTTATGTATTCGATCTTCGAAAGGAACTTTCTTTTCATCCAGTAATAACACAGGCGTATAGCGATATGCCATTAGCTGATATAACAGAGAGAACCTGTGTATGGATAGCATAAGGACGTCAAGCAAGTCAAGTGTATTTGTACCACAGGATTCAAAATATGACACAGGCTGAACAAAATGCAACTTGCGGGACGGTGGCTGACATTTAATGAACGGTAACTGTCGTCGACCAGCCTGTTAGCTTGCTAACAATCGCAGCCACCCTGAAGAGAAGAGAAGGGATCAGCAAGCTGTCAAAATGGGCTCTCTGCTGCGGGGTGAAGAAATGTGTTTGGCCCAACTGTTCCTTCAGTCCGGATCAGCATATGACTGCATCGGTGATCTTGGAGAACTCGGCATTGTAGAGTTCAGAGATGTAAGTCCCAAAACAGTTTACATCATGTTGTGGAAAACGTCCCTTAAAAATGCATTCATGACCGCGTATCGTAGACAGCATTTATACATTAAAATACTAAAGGAAAAGTGTCTTGTTAAAAGTCATTTTGCCGTGCAACAGCAGTTGACGTTTGTGTGTCTCCTGTTTCAGCTTAATCCCAGTGTTAATGCATTTCAACGAAAATATGTAAATGAAATCAAAAGATGTGAAGAGATGGAGAGGATCCTTGGTAAGTATATATTGATCTGTAACAGAATGCCAAAGAGTATGAGAGAAAGCCAACATAGGTTGGATTGTGTTTAATCTTGTATATTGGAAGTATGAATGCAGTGATTTAGTTCTAGGCCTGGAGAAAGCTATAATTGCATAAATAGTAGTAATACAATAAAGAACAGAGCGTCTTCTCATTGAATTCAATTGAAAGTCAGTGACTGTTGCCATGAAAAATGCCATCCTGTGTTCATTGAACTGAATATGAACTGAACTCTTTTTTCAGTCAAGACTAGAGAATTACTCCCTAACGTCTTTGTTTGTGTTATGCATTTAAAGACTGGTAATAACCTTTTGGGTAAAATACACAAAAGCTCCATACAGAAATTAAACTGCCCCATGTGCTGTCAACAGGCTATCTGTTGAGAGAAATCAAGAAAGCTGACATTTCCTTGCCAGACGGTGATGTAAATCCAGTGGCTCCTTTACCAAAACATGTGATGGGTATTATGGTATGTTCTCACGCTTTATGTTTCACATTTCAGCTCCTGGTCAACATCACATTGATTGTGTATGCATGTGTTCTTTCAGGAGCAACTACAGAGGCTGGAAGTAGAGTTAGGTGAGGTCATGAGGAATAAGGAGAGATTGCAGAAGAATCTGTTGGAGCTCACAGAGTACACACACATGCTGCGCATCACTTGCAATTTTGTGCAGAGAAGCGCTGAGGTAAGTGGGTCATACTGTAGTAGCTGGATTTGTGTACACTTCCTTTATCTTGTGTATGCAACATGGAAGTTGTGTATTAACAGACAGCCTGATAATACAGAGGAATGCAATCATTCATAAAATGTATTCTCCCCGTCCCTTGGTTATGTATTGCTTTCCCCTCCAGAGAGATACGGTGCAAGTCGCATATGAGGAGTTTCCTTTCCTAGAAAAAGACACAATGATGGATTACAGCAGTATGCAGAGACTAGGAGCCAAACTGGGGTAAAAATGAAAACTCTGTTAGTTGTGCGACAAGCAGTTCCTATAAACTGTTGGGAAATGCGCCATATAAATAAAATTGTATTGTATTGTATAAAAGTTTATAAATTAAACTACGCAGGTACCATGAAAATTGCATAATGTTTAGATTTATGGTCTTTGGGGTTATTTAGGATTCATTTTATTAATGCCATTATCAATTGAGGCCATTAACAGTAGTTCTCATAGATGACTTGCAGCTAGCATGGCAACTTTCAATACTAACTCGCTATCCTATTCGCCATCGCTCTGTGATTGACTAGTTTCTTCTCCAGGGTGTCGTCCACCTTTAGCTCGTATCCCACTGAGGGGCGAACATTTTTGAGTGTTGGCAAAGGTAGCGCATGTTTTCTTTGCGACAAGAAAAAAACATGAAAACTGTTGATCCTGCCAAGAACTCAACATTTGCTACCTTTGCCAACACTCGCAAACGTTCCCCCTTGAGTAGGATATGGGCTTTTGGGATCGTCTCCAGTCCATTGCCAAATGGATTGCTGGATAAGTAAAATACATGCATGGTTGGGCTGTTTGTGAATCTTGTTTTCATTTTCTCACAGTTTCATTTCTGGGCTCATCCAGAGGGGAAAGATCGAAGCCTTTGAGCGGATGCTGTGGAGAGTGTGTAAAGGCTTCACCATTCTCAGCTACGCTGAAGTCGAGGAGTATCTCGCGGATCCTGACACTGTAGGTCTTCAAGTTGGCTCTTGTTAGCTGCGTTATGTGCACATTTTGATCAGATGAAATGATGATGCTATGAGTGCTATTCTGACCCATAACATCCCTAATATCATAATTACCGGTATTATTTTACTGTGGCATTTTAAAATTTTGTAACATTCGTTTGGTTACTGCAATCTTGTTTTGTGTTGAATTTGCCACAGTCTGCGTCAAGCATGTGGGGCAAAAATAGGGGTATGAAATACACCGTCTTAACATTTTACCATAATGCAGTTTGCTAAAATGTTGTGTAAAAATAATATCAAGCGATGTGCTTAAAATGATGTTAAGTGAATCTGTTTCTTGGCATCATGGCAGCTAAGTGGTTAGGACGTCTGCCTCACAGTTGTTGTGACTTGGAGTTGGAATCTCAGGGGTACTCCAGCTTCCTCCCACATTCCAAAAACATGCATGTTGAGTTAATTGAATATTCAGAGTTGTCCATAGGTGTGAATGTGAGTGTGAATGGTAGTCTGTATGTTCCCCGTGGGCCGTGACTGCCTGACAATCAGACAAGGGTGCAGCCCACCTCTTGCCCCGAGTCATCTTAGATTGGAATCTTTCTTTCTTCTTCATGTTGTGGTGTTAATTTTCTTAATGAAGCCTTTTTGTCTGTTTATAGGGTGAGCCCACCAAAAGCGTGGTGTTCCTAATCTCCTACTGGGGAGACCAAATTGGCCAGAAAGTGAAGAAGATCTGTGACTGGTAATAATCTAAACTACTATATTGTATTGCTGTAGAAAAGAGAGATCCACCTCTAAGTCATGTTTTTTTCCACCCTAGCTACCACTGTCATGTGTATCCATATCCGGGTAGCAATGAGGAGAGGAACGATGTTGTTCAAGGACTAAGTACTCGCATTCAAGACCTGCACACTGTATGTCCTCATTTTTTTTTTTTTTTTTCATGCACTAGTTCAATTGGTGACAGAACACAAGTTCGGTTTGTTTTACATTGACAATAGATATTCCTTGTAAATTCATTTACTGTCATCTTGTTAAAATGTAATATGCAGAAGTTAAATATCTCTTAGCGTGCTTGCTTCTGAGGTTAAAAAAAAAAAGTGAGGCAGCACAATTAACAGCATACAGTAGATGCACTGAAAAAGTTAAAGCATGCAAATCTATAACTACTCAGGCCTCATTCCTAGTGATTTTAAACCATTTAAAAAAACATCGAAATAGATTATGTCCCTTTCAATTCAAGATAATATGTAATTTTTTTTCAAGAAATGGATGTCATATTTGAATAATCCCCGTAAAAAAATGATGGACTGTATCCAGACCATGTGCACATTAAGACACATGCATAAATATCACATCAAAACACCACAGTACAGACAGAAAAAGTAGCCACAAAGAGTCTCTTTTCGATTAAATGGTTAACCAATTTCCTCTGAGTTAGCGAGTCAGGAAAGTCTCTCCGGACGGGTCACTGCCTCGTAAACCGTTTGTTAGCTGCAACACACTGTGACTGAAAAATCCAATTGCTCTCAGTCCTTGTAGCACATGATCAGCATGAGATCCTGGCTAGGATTTTTTTTTTCCTAGATACTGTACACCGACATGAACTCTATCCTCTTCTGAATGTTTTTGTTCAATTTCAAGATTATTGCTGGAAATATCAACCTTGTGTTTATATCGGCGTCACAAAAATACAAACTACCTGCAGTGTGTCTTTCTGGTAATTCTTGGAAACAACTTTCAAAGTCTGGTATGGTGCTGTTGCTTGCAGGTACTTCATAGAACTGAAGATTACCTGAAGCAGGTCCTGATCAAGGCCTCCGAATCGGTCTACACTTGGGTCATACAGGTCAAGAAGATGAAAGCTATCTACTACATTCTCAACCAGTGTAGTTTTGACGTCACCAACAAGTGTCTTATTGCTGAGGTCTGGTGTCCTGTTGAGGATCTTCCCACTCTGAGAAGAGCACTCGAAGAAGGATCGGTAAAGAAACTCTTAAACCACTACAGGCTTGGTCATTAGTTTGTGAAACTAGGAAGATTGTTTTTTTTTTTTTGTTTTTCGGACTCATTTTTTAGCCGCAGATGCTAGTTCATGTTAAGTGTTGGGCAAATGACTTGATTACAGTTACTAATGACTTCCCCTCAAAATGAATTGAATTATCGATCGATCAGAGCAGAACTACTTAATACTCGGGCTGGGTGACATGTATCACGGAGATGATAGAAAAGTTCCTGTCATGCCAGTTCCCTCCTATCGTTTAACATCTTTTAGGCAAATTCATTATTTACATTTCTTATGCAGGATTATGACAGTGACAAATAAGAATGACAGAAGGCTATTTAAATTGCTGGAGAATTGCTGGAGAAAAGCTTTTACTTAGAGTATCAGTACTACATACAGTAGCTGCCACAAGATGCCTTACTGAATAACAACCAGAGAAGTCATAAACCGCCATAAACCTATGGTGCATAATTGAATGTAACAGTCAAATTAATACATAACGAGGTGAGTGAACACACAACAAATACTAACTACGACATTGGGAAATAACCCTAACCCCCCCCCCTAACCTTGACAGCAACATTTCCATAATTATTAATAACTATTCACAAAAAACAGGGCACCTCAACTCATGCTGTGAGTTCCAGCATCAGCGTAGAACAATTATTTTTATTTGAGCATCTTCTGGTTTTATTTTGTAGCGTTTGTTTTAATTCGTGTTATTTAACAAATGCGGTTTCGACGAGGGAGAAAGTCAGCAAATTAGCGGTGCCTGAAGTTGCATCTTTACCACAACAGGCAAGAAGTATGACGCGGAGCAGAAAACGCTCGTTTGCAAACTATGCCACAAGAAGGTTCCCTCCAACAATGCAAACACAACAAATCTCTTGTAGAGATCATCTTAAAATTGGGTAAACCTCAGGGAATTATTTTGGGGGTTTTTTTCCCACTAAGGTTCTAAGAGATGCTGCCGAGCCTGGGATTTCTCTGCACTTTTTGTTTCAACTTAAAACAAAGCTAAAAGAAAAAAACAACATTTCAGTTGTACGGAAATTTTGTAAACCTTTATTTACTGTAGAAAACTTTAGGGAGCTATTCTATTTGTTGACACTTTTCTTGAACTTTCTAAGACATGCTGCTAAAACTGGGAGCTCCCTGCACTTTTTGTTAGAATTTGAAAACAAAGAGGTCTATTGTCTAAGATGAAAAGAAATACACATTTAAGGATGTTGCAAATCTGAAAAAAAAAGTTTACTAAACATCCTTTAAGGCATTTGAACAAAGTTGAGTGTTGGAATTTGTATTATTCAAAATGTTGACAAATATTTTCCCTATTTACTTCAAATGAATATCTGCTCCAAATATTGGCCTCCTTGACTACTAGTAATCGATATTGGCCCTGAAAAAAAACATATCGTCTATCTCTAATATCATTACCGGAATCGAAAATGCCCTATATCGTGATAGAGGGTTTGTTCCATATCGCCCAGCACTACTTCATTCAATCAATTACTTACAGAAGCAATGTACACAGATATGCCGCTGTGGGGCAAAGTCAGTCACGCCACCAATCAAATGTATTTTGTGATTGTAGATAGAAATACTGTGTTTCTAAAGTAATGACAGTGTTTTGAGTGTCTTCATTTCTGAGAATGTCCATTTGCTAGCCCGCGTATCCCTTCTCCGACCGGTATTTTTGGCAACTAGTGCTTTGAATGAGTCTGACTCATTGTTGTCAACGGCAGCATGTCCTCCACAGCGCAGTGGCTGCCAGTTTGCCGAAGCTGAAAAATTAAGCTTCATTTGTTTAGTTGCGTGGCACTACATCTCCTTTTGTGTTAATGGCAACTAAGGTTGGAATTGCTCAACTTTGACATAGAGAAGCACTTTTACCTTCTTCATTCTTTCCTTTAATTTTGCTGACGAGAAAAAAAGCTGCTGTAACTGTAGATTTAACCCGGGCTCACCATTCCTGTTGTCTATTCATTTGATTTATTTTTTGTCAGTCCTCAAAACTCCCTACTTGTGTGATCTGTGCAACCATCCTTCCTTTCGGTTGTGTCAGCACCTGCCCAGCACTCTACCTCTGTTTGGCTTACAACTAAATTTGACTCCACCCCAGCCAATCAGCATCACTTATGCAGTTGACTCTTGCCCTCTCACAAAAAAAACTTTTAAAAAATAAACTAAAATAAAAAACTGTCTTTTGGTTTAGAGATCTTGCTTGTCTGATGAAAACTGTTAATACTTAAAATAACGTTCTGCGTTTTTTTGGCAGTTCGGCGGTCTCGTTGAATGAAACGCCGTTATTCACAATGCTGTTAATCCCATCACTGTTCATGTCAATATTGGTGACATGTATTTTGTTTGACAGAGGAAAAGTGGATCAACAGTTCCGTCCTTTGTCAATCGCATACCCACCAATGACACTCCCCCTACCCTGATAAGGTCCAACAAGTTCACTGTTGGCTTCCAGAACATTGTGGATGCCTATGGAGTGGGGACCTACAGAGAAGTCAATCCTGGTAAGCGGGCAACCTTTTTCATTTTTTGCTGTGACAGTTTTTGTCGTGGAAATAGACGTATTTGACAAAATATGTATCATTTATATGGAGACCTGTGGCCCACCTATTATATTACAATTACTGTCCTAGCGTTTGAGAGGTGTGACAGCATATATTACTGTTGTTCCTTATTCTTCCCCACTCTTTATTGCAGCTCCTTTCACAATCATTACATTTCCCTTCTTGTTTGCTGTGATGTTTGGAGACATGGGTCATGGTCTTCTTATGGCTGCCTTTGCTTTTTGGATGGTGTTGTCTGAGAACAACCGCAAGCTTAAGAATACCAGGAACGAGGTAAGTTGCTTTCCAACCTGTTTTAGAAGTGTACCTGTATCCTGATAAGGCTGACATGTGACCGGTTGATTTGGTGTACACATGCAGATCTGGAACACGTTTTTCGAGGGACGTTACATCATCCTAATGATGGGCCTCTTCTCTGTTTACACCGGCCTGATATACAATGATTGTTTCTCCAAATCCGTGAACATCTTTGGTTCTGGATGGAGCGTCAAAGCCATGTTCACAGCTAATGCGTGGAGGTAAGGGTTTCACAAAGACAATGACAAAAAAAAAAAAAAATCCAGTAAAGCTTGTAGGATGTGTTGACATAGTCGAATATTCAGTTTTAAACTCAGAATGGTGGTTTAATCTTCTCCCACTAGTGTTCAGGATGTCAAGAGGAATGGCTTTCTTACTCTGGATCCAAATGTAACTGGAGTGTTCAGTGGACCCTACCCTCTCGGAATTGACCCAGTGAGTGGACAGTATTGAAGTCTCATTACAATATAATAATAATATCTTATGGTAGGGCTGCTTGATTATCCCAAAAATATTAATCACGATTATTGTGGTAATAATTGAAATCACGATTACTCAAACAATTTTTTGGTAATAAACAAGACAATGTTTAAGCGTGAAAAAATATAAAGACAAACGAATGTCTTTGAAACACTATAATTATGTAAGTTCCTTTTGGACCAAACAAAATGTATCAAAGTAGTTATTATAAAGTTTAAAAACAAAAAAGGTGCAAATGTATAAATTCAAGTTTGATTTTCTTGTTTAAGCAAACATGCATATGTTTGCATATTCATAATCATTATTTACCATTATGCCAATTTCGTAATCGTGGAGTGTAATAATTGTAATTGAATTTTGATTAATTGCACAGCCCTATCTTATGGTGTGATTTGGTAACATGAGTAGAATATTTTTGGAATAATCCAATCCCTGCAGTCACAGTACAAACATTGTTGGTGTACACAGATTTGTGATGTATTTCCTTAGACTGCTGCTATTGTTGATGTAGCTGTCAAATGCCATCAATATGTCTCACTCGAATCAGCTTTCCTCATACAATTTGTCAAAACAATTTGTTAGCGGTTTATAATACTTTTTTTTTTTTTTTTAATAATACAAAAACAGTTTTTGTTTATAATACAAAACCATTTTTTTGTTATCTGTAAAAATGAAATTCCATATTTAGCTTAGCTGCATACTTAGCTGCTTTGTGCTGCTTGCTATTACTTTATAATGCATACATGTGTTTGTCTTATTTAAGATTTGGAACTTGGCTTCAAACCGTCTTACGTTTCTGAACTCCTACAAGATGAAAATGTCAGTAATATTGGGCATCATTCACATGAGCTTTGGGGTGATTCTCAGCACCTTTAATCATTTGTAAGTATTTTATTTTAATGTTGACATTGGACGAACACAAACTGTAGGACTTGATTGTTCATCTCACTTTTATTCATGAAAACAGGCACTTCAGGAGGAAGCACAATTTGTACCTGGTATTTCTCCCTGAGATCTTGTTCCTGCTGTGCCTCTTTGGATACCTGGTGTTCATGATTCTCTACAAGTGGCTCTTCTTCTCCGCCAAGAACTCCAGACAGGCTCCCAGCATCCTCATTCACTTTATAAACATGTTCCTCATGCAAGGTGACTCAGTGCAACCCCTCTACCCTGGACAGGTGAGCAACTAAAGTGTCCCGCTTACGACCAAATATTGTGCCCGGTCGGGAAATGTTACTGGTACTGCTGGGTTGATACTGAATTTGTGCTTTATAAAAGTCTTTGTCTGACACATGAATGGTTCTTAAACTACAGAAAATCAAATTGAACATTGATAAATGGTCATCTGTTGCAATTAGATCAACACACTGATTGCATAGTTGTGTCCCGAATGCACAAACTTCGGGAAGAAGTGCTAATACCTTCAATCAATTATTCCTTTTTTTGTTGTTTTTTTTTTTTTTTAACGTTAGGGAAAAAAGATGTTCTCAAAATGACAAATAAAAAGTCCAAGATAAAAAAGGATCAATCCTAGGAGGTATTGTCGTTGGAAAGTAATTTTTTTTTTTTTTTTATCAATCATAGCCTCGGTATCCTTCCAAAAGAGAGAATTTTAAAATCTCCATGTATTCATCACACATGAAGTTTAACTGATTCACTGCCAGACATTTTCAGACCCTCTTTTACCCTAACGTTTGAAAAAAATATAAATTCCTGGGATTGAATGGCTGCACTCTGAAAAGACAAATAAATTCGATAATGGCAGCGAATGACTTAAAAGAAAAAAAGTGAAACCACATTTCAGGGAACAATGTTTATTTATTTGCATATGTGACATCTCATTGAGAGATTACAAACAAACACATTTTATTTTTGTAAATTTTATGTAATTTACTAGTTTTCAGAGGCTTTTATTTTGCGGGTTTTGATATTTGCTGAGCATTTGAGATAAATGACAACAATGGATGGATAGATTTAAGAATCTTCATTGAGGGTGGAGAACCTTTTACTTAATTTTTAAAAATATTTTTGTTTTGTTCTTGATGAATTATAATTTTTAGGGGTAGGGTTAAGCTTTTTAATATGCACTATACAATTACAATACAATTAAGTTACCTAAAGTTTACTACATGTAGTTTGAATAAAGTTATTGTTGTAGTCTCAGTAGCATTACAAGATTGATGCATCGATACAAGTTACTCCTGCTCTTGATGTGTAGTAGCACTTTTCTTTCCGCTTGACTTTGTCAATCTTCCCCATTGTTGAGACATGGTAGACTGCCGTTATTTTGTTGTGCCTGTAAAATTGGTCAGCATTGACTGCTCTCCATTCTGGTTTGCTACTAGTGTATCGACGGTAGTTTTGTGTTTGTAATTGCGCTTTGTGTCCTTTTATGTATGTAGAATGGATTTAGGGGCAAACACTTTATAAATGAAGCTGAATGTTGTTTTGTTGTTGTTTCCAGAGCGGCTTGCAGATGTTTCTGGTGGTTGTCGCTGTGCTCTCAGTGCCTGTCCTGTTCCTTGGGAAACCACTCTACCACTATTGGCTTCACAAGGGAAGTCATCGGCTTAGTTTGTACAGAGTGAGTCAAGCGCTTATTTGCCAGTCATAGTGTCTCAAAGTATGTTTAAGCCAATCTGACTTGGTGTCTGACTTTGTGTGCTCTCAGGGATATGAGCGTGTGCGTCATAGCAGTGAAGAGGAACTCTTCTTGTTACGGACTCATGACATGGAGGAGGGCAGCAGTCACAGTGATCTCTCATCTAGCGGCGAGCAGCACACAGAGGAGGTCAGCATAGTCTGTTACTTTGACTCCCCAAAAAAATCTTGGGTAAACCAATAAGCTCCTTTTTTTTTTTTTTGTCAAAACAGTTTGACTTTGCTGATGAGTTCCTGCACCAGGCCATCCACACTATAGAATACTGCCTGGGTTGCATTTCCAACACAGCTTCTTACCTAAGGCTCTGGGCTCTGAGTCTGGCTCATGCCCGTAAGTATGAAGCCTTGTAGTCCAGCCAGCGCAGGTTAGCAACCACTCCTTGATGCCGGTACAACCTCACAGGTGCAGCCGAACCTCTAACTTCAAACAAAGCAACGAGTCTCAAACATTTTACGCCAAGTACCACCTCAAAATATACTTGGCTCTCCAGGTTCCATAATAATAACGACAGCAGAATAGTAAGCCGACGTGTCCATCAAAAACAAGGCAGAGGTTTTGCTGCTAACAGGTCTATTATCATAACCCACTGTAACATAAATGTAGGTCAATTAAATAATATGCTTAAATAATGGTAATGATTCAATTGAAATGCCTTGCACACTTAAATTAAATAAAAAATTGTACTTGAATAAATAGTTGAAAGCAAACATTTCTAGAAGAACTAAATGCCAATATATTGTATTTAAAACTTAAACACAACTGAAATGTACCTGACAAATGCACTGTAGTGGTTTGAAAAGATGTGGACAGCTAGCTCAAACATTGAACTGTTGATCCAGTGATTCATAAGTCACTCGAGGGAGCTTGCATGCCACTAGTGGCAGAGCATCTGCAAGCATCTTGATGTTCCTGTGACTGCAGTTGCACATACTTTTGCGATAGTTATGTTTTGTTTTTATGTTCCCCATTTCCCCTCCAGAAAACATATTTTGAATGGTTCTCAGCGCTTTTTGAAGATTTTAGGGGGAATTTTTTTTTTTCAATGGACATCAATTATATACACATTTTTGCTATTCACCTGACGGCCCAGTCCCTATCCCCCCCCCCAAAAAAAGCTGATGTCGACTTTACACGTTATCATCACACTTTGTATAAGGAGGCATTTTTCTGCACACAGAGCTATCCGAGGTGCTTTGGGCCATGGTGATGCGAGTAGGACTACGAATGGAATCGATTCTTGGGGTGTTATTCTTGGTGCCAGTGTTTGGCCTGTTTGCCGTTCTCACTGTGTCCATCCTGCTGGTAATGGAAGGCCTGTCTGCTTTCCTCCATGCCCTCCGACTGCACTGGTAAGATGCCCTCATAAGTGCATGAAAAACTGACAAAGACTGTATTCAATCTTTTTAATACAAATTCCATTTTTCCTCCCTCAGGGTGGAGTTTCAGAATAAATTCTACAGTGGGACTGGAGTCAAGTTTTATCCCTTTTCCTTCTCTCTCCTGCCTTCCAGCTTTGAACAGGAAGGTTTACTGTGAAGTAAAGGACATTCTCTTGGATGATTTAAATAGCCAAAATGTGATTATTCCAGTGCTTTCATCAACAATTTAATTTTTTTTTTTTTCATCACCACTTTAACCATTTTCCCTTATGAGTTGAACTTTTAAGAGGACCACCGTGCACTATAGCATTTACGAGTTTGAGATGTACCAAAACTACTGTTGTTCTATCTATATACAATTTGTACAGTAAATATCATAGGATATTTTGTACCGCAGTCAGTATATGCTTCACTTTAGAGTACAGTTAATTGTTTAATTTGGAATTTCAATTTTGTTATTATGCCAAAATTGGTTCTTTGTGTTTTGTATTAGGAAGCACTGCTGCCAAGTTGAGAATTGATGAGCACAAGATAAAGTAGGTTTATGTGCAGACAAGGATTGTTAGATTAGGGTTTGGTTATCTCCTAGGATTTGTAATTTATAGAAGAAAAACATCTTTGTATCTTCCCTACATAAATTTCTTATTTCTTGCGCACTATGTGATTATTTGAATTTTTATTTGTCTAGTTCATCTTTTTGCGTTTTGCCAAGTTTCAATTTTAGCACATTTGGTTTCCATACAGCTGGTACAGAGCAAACCTTCATTTAATAGCTCCGCCTTTTGTTGCACTGCTTGCCTTAATGCAACCAAATAACACCATAGACGCCTTCAGTTAGCCTTGTGTTCTTAATTTTTGATACCAAAACACGACATATGATGTGATATCTTTTCATGTTTGTAAATGAAAAGCCTGGAAAGCATGAGATGACATGTTGATACTTTCACAGGATTTTTTTTTTTTTTATTTATTCACTTTTAAAATTCTTCAGAATTAAAGATGAATGCATAGTTGATTATTATTATTTAATAGATTCATATTGTCTTCTTTGTATCTGCCAGTTACTGCACAATCTAGCATTATATGCATGGATAAGTGAATTCCGTTATTGCTGGTTGGACGTTTACTGCATCTTCAATGAGTGGTTAACAGTCACAGCTCAGCACTTTATCAAAAGTGATTAATGATTATGCAGTGAAGTCTGGCATCAGCATTATGTTCAACTGTAGGCTTTTTTTTTTTTTTTTTTTTTACACTTTATTGTTGGCCCATGTTCTCTGGCAGAACAGTCACATTGATGAAAAGATACCACATAGTTTTGACAAACATTGATTTTATCAGTTGTATCTTTTAAGGAAATGCTGTTATAGCCGTGAATCCCAGGTTTGCTTTGCCATAGGGTTAGGGTTACACACTCCAACTTTCTGAAAATTCTCATTTTCTTGCTCATTTTGTGTAAGACTGACACTTTTATTTAATGTAATATGAAATGTTTGGAGATGGCTGAACTCATTTAGATAATTTGTTTAGGAGGATTTAATAAAGTTATTTTTGCACCCATGATAAAAGAATTTTGATATTTTTAATTTGGCAACAGCAACTGTTTTCAAATGGATAAATGAATATTGAAAAACTTTGTTTGAATGCAATATATTTCTATACACGTTGAAAAAAATTATTTTTACCCTCCTTCAAAGAAAAGAATGAAGGACAGTGGTCCCTGAAATAACAAAAGTGGAACTTGCCAATGTCACCAAAAAGAACCTGAAAAAAGTGAAGAAAATGGTCTGTAAAATACTGTCAGAAAGCATTGTCATGCATGGATCCTCCAACAGGACAGATAACAAAAACATTGAATACCCTATTCTGAGGATGCCTTCTTTGAGCCATGATCTAAAAAGGTTCCGTTAATTTAATTCAAATAAAAAGAGAATTAGTATTTTGTAGGTATTTATATATATATTTAGGGAGAGAGACAGAGTACATTTTACTCTAAAAGACTATACTGTATTTACACTTGGAAGAGTTAAGGATCACAATGAAACTTAAAGTCCCTGTTAAGTGAAAATAAATGTATCTTGGTGATACAAGAGTTTTGTTAACATCCCTGCCAGAGTTTAATGATGCAAAAAAACAATAATAATAAATAAATAAACAAGTACACAGTAAAATTGAGTCACATTTTTTCCTCTTTTGAGTTGCATTTAAAAATTTGGGATCTGCCTCAACCCGGCCAGTACGAGTAAATCTTCGTAATGGATCAAAATTGTTTCACTCGGAGTACGAGGCTCACACCAGTGTAAGTTTATTTATTTATCTATTTATTTACTTATTTATTTATTTATTTAAAACGTACTCTACGAATTTTACTGTGTCTTCTTGAATCTCATTAGCCAACACGTGACTTTTTGGTCAGTGAGTGTTTAAATCAGGTGTTTTGTCTCTGACTATTTAATGCAGTTGTTATTGTATTTTATGTGTTTTTGTGAATTGTGAGTTCACCAATGCGTGGTATTTTATGGACCATACAGAATTATTTTCACAGGTTTCCAAAGAAAGAAGCAACGATGCTTTTACGACCGCTGCGCCTTTCTGTTGATTGAAAGCAGAAGCAGGAAGTCCCTCAGTTTGTTGGTTGCTGGGACGACGCGTATTTGGCACGTACACGCTGTAGGCGCACAAAAACTTGCCAATTTACAATGTTAAGAATCATCAATTTGTAGTCATGGCCCACGACGATTTACGCGTGGAATGGATACGACAGCGAGTTCGTGTTTGTTTCAATTTAGATGATAACAAATGTTTCGACGAACTTCTGAGTAGGAGAGATGGAAAAGAGGAGGAGGAACTTATTCGCTATTTAAATGTCGCTTCTGAAGAAAAGACCGTATCGTGCCTTCTGTTCATGAAAACTGTCCGAGAGGAGGCGATTGAAGTTCAAATTCCACACGGTGAGTTCCACATGTATTTCATCCATCATGAATTGATTTTCATGTTTTTCTTTAATGTCCATAAACCCATCATTACCATTGCAGTAACATCAGAAAAGAGAAACTCCAGTGACTCTTTGGAATCGGAGAAGCAAAGAGGGAACAAGACTCCTGAACAACTCAGTCATGTGAGATTAAAAAAAAAAGATACAAAAAAAAAGCATGGTAAACGTGTTTATTGTCGTGTATTATTGTAGAATAAATAAACAATTGTGTTTACAGAGGATTCAACTGGTCTATCACACTGAGCTTCACATGGCTATAAACCAAGTACCAAAGAGATTCACCAAATCTCCAGTTTTATATTTCCTCAGGACCTCAAAGAGTAAGAGCAATGTCAAAACCATTAAAATCATGTTGGGGAAACCAACGCATTGTCATCTGTGTTTCACTTCAGAGACCATCGTAGAACCACTTGATATAATTGAAGCCAATAAGCTGATGCCCAAGTTCTTGGAGACCGGTTTGCATCATGGACACAACCTACAAAGTCTGCAGAAAAAGCTAGTACATGTGAGTGAGCCTTACAGTCACTCCAGTCAACAACAAGATGACAGCTTGTAACAAATCTACCAAGACAATTTACAACTTAGGTTGTCTACCTTTTTAGATCTATATTCCATTAATGACTGCCCATCAGATGAAGAAAAGTAAAGATGGCTCTCAGGCTGAAGCAGGTTCTCCTCGTGAAGAGTTCAGTGGTGGCAAAGAGACTCCAACCAAGTCAAGTGACCAAGCTCCCATTCGTAATGAGTTACTCAACAGCACACACAAGTTTTTTGCCTTGGTCAACTCAACTGTTCAACAGCTTAAAACTCAAGGTTTGTTTCTCACATACTGTATGCCAATATGCAGTTCATCTGTTTTTATTTTCCCAAGGAGGAACTTTGCAGCATAATTTGCAACACTTTGCAACTCATCTCCTCATTGTCCAGAAATGTATATATACTGACCTTGGACACGCATGCACGCCATGGTTACGTGGAGTTTTTAATGAATTTTCTAAACTGTTCATTTTTCGGAGTCCGGATAGTAACAAAATAAATAACTATCAGGGAAATGCAATAATGTGTTGCACATATTTGGATTTATTTGCGATTATGAGAAAGACTACGAATTTTGTTACAGAATGGACTGTACCATTTACACCTTGGTAATTCAAACAGGAAAAAAAGTGAAATATACTTACATTATCTGTACTAAAATTGCATGAGGTCTTCCTTGTCTCATGTCTCCCTTCTACAAAGTTTTAATGAAAAAACAGCCTTTTTCTTTTTGGAGATAATGTTCAATATTTTTAGAACTAGTACTCATAGGAGTGGGGAACGGATGGGATCCAAGAGAGCAAAGGGTCCACTATGGACTATAGTTATGAAAATTGGCACTAACTGATGGACAGATGCCTTTTCATTTCCAAGCACTCCTGAGGTGTCCTTGAGCAAGGCACCAGACTTCAAATGCGTGTATGACTATAAAAGTGAAATTTCCCAGAGGGATCATTATAGGATTTATCATACTTTCTTGAATAGGTACTAGTTACCAGATTTACTAAAGAGCAGTGTCTGAAAATCGGGGACTAAGTCACTAAAGATTGTGAAAATACTTCAGATAGAACAGTGAAATCATATCATGTCAGTTTTCCATCATTTGCATATATATTTATGTTGAGTAACTTCTTTTGATCACTGACTGAAATGTGTCTGTTATGTTTTTATTGCAGAGGAAATTGCACTGAAAATCCCAGATCTAGATCTGAAGCCAGATGTCAATGACCTGCTGACCAATTCAGCTGTCATAGAGAAGTTGGAGCAGTGTGTGATGAACTGGCAGACTCAGCTTACTGTTGTTATTGAGGAGCAAGAAAAAAAGAAGCCACAGACACCTAGTCCGATGGCAGAAATTGTTTTTTGGCAGGACCGTTTCTTCATCCTGAGTGCTCTGAGAATGAGTCTTAATCAACCAGTGGTAAAGAAGACTCTGCTGGTACTGACCAAAGCAAAAGCAGGTGTGATTCCCACTATGGAGGATACAGTAGCTAAGCTTATTAAATACTTCCTAGAGGCAAATGAAAATGTGCGCTTCCTACAAACACTGGAAAGGCATTTCAAGGTATATGTTTTATCAACATTTTGCGAAATGTTAATGTCTTTGAAAAAGCAGAAAGACAGTCAACTCTTTCTTGACAGGAGGAACATAACATTTTAATACCATCCTCACCAAGTGTTCTATGTTGTAGAATCTGGCTACAGGAGAAAACTTAAGTGTGATTCAGGAGACCATCCCATCTCTAATGAACAGCCTACAAATTGTGTGGTTAATATCCAGCCACTATAACAACAATGAACGAATGGTCCCTTTGATGGAACGCATTGTATGGCAACTGTCTGAGCGTGTGGCTCAAGTCATTGATATCCATGTACTGTTCAGGTCTGTGGATTTCAGTGATACATTATGTAACTATTGTTGATTTTTCCGTCATGAGAGTCTGATTGTGTTTCTTGGACAGAGATGAAAGAAAGGTGGCAAAATCCAAGGTGAATGATGCCAAGCAAGTTCTGGATTTGTGGAAGTCGTCCTACTTTGAAGTGCGTGCTGAAATTGAACAAGGAGGCACTGGTAAACGCTGGGAGTTTGATAGGAGGAGGCTCTTTGAGAAAACTGATTACATGGCTTCCATCTGCCAGGACTTGTACAATGTTTTGCAGGTCGGTGTTCTTATACTTCTTCACAAAGTAGTGTCAACAGTTGTTTGAGGATCGAACCTGTGACAGCTCAATATTTAATATTTGTACTGGTTAATGCAGAATTTGGATGAGTATTTCAACATCTTCAGCCCAGAGTTAAAAAGTGTGACTTTGGACCCAAAACGTTTTGATGAGATGTTGGCCAAAGTAGACAACCTAATCATGCCTTTTGAGGGAGTAACTTTTGATCCTTTCAATATCTGCAAGATGAGCAGCTGGAAAATCATCATGCAAAACTTCAACAGTAACGTTTATGTAAGTTTAGAATTCAAAGGCATTGTCAACATATACTTGTCAGTTAGCATTCATGTTGTTCTGTACCTTGTATTTGTGTTTGATCAGGCCATTGAGAGGGAGGTGATTGCCTTCATTGACAAGTCTTTCAAGTCACTGCGCTCTTCAACTGCTGCTTTTGGAATGCTTGTGAAATACAAAGATATTCGCTCTAGACCAGCCATCAATAATCATTTGATGAAAAAGACTAATGACCTTCTGGCACAGTATTGCAAAGAGGTTTGTAAAAGAGCACTGTCATTGCATATGTTTAGTAATGATATTTCAAACATTTTAAGCAAAGTAAATTGTTAGACTAAGAGGCATCCATCCATTGTCTTAAACTCATCTGTAGTTGTGGGTCACGGGGGCAGCAGCTTTAGCAGGGAAGCCCAGACTTCCCTCTCCCCAGCCACTTCATCCAGATCTTCTGGGGGGGATCTCAGTCCTTTCCTGTGCCATCTGGTAGATATAGTCTCTCCCAGAGCTGGGCATCGCCTATTTCCTGTCTGCATATTTAATCCAGTCCGAGTTAGCCAAACAACGTTGAGAACGTGTATACCACGTCACGTGCAGGTGCCGCACTCCTGACATGCAGCTGAGTAAGGAAAAAATAAAAACATAAAACAGTGTTGTGTACCTTTGCACAAAAAAAAAAACATATGGGGCGCATCTCACAGACGCAATGAGATGTGCCCCATATTGTTTTTATTTCACTGATCACCACGCTGTGCGTGTGTTTGTGTCTGTTGCTTGATATTTTTGCTTTGTTTGGGGGCGTTTCTGCTCGTGCGGCGCCTGCATCCCTATGAGGGATGGACCGGGACCACGTGGTCGATTAAATACGCAGGACGGAACGCGGTGGCGGTTGGGCGATGCCCACCTCTGTGTTCCACCTTGCCCTGGGTCAACCCTGGAGCTTCCTCCCTGGGACATGCCTGCAAGAACTCACCAGGGAAGTGTCCAGGACGCACCCTAATGAGGTGGCCGAACCACGTCTGGCACCTCTCAATGCACAGGAGCAGCGGCTCGACTCTGGGTCCCTCCCAGATGACCAAGCTTCTCATCCTGTCTGCAAGGGAGAGTCTTGACACCCTGCGGAGGAAACTAATTTCCACCACTTGTATCCATGATCTTGTTCTTTTGTTCACGACCCACAGCTCGTGACCGTAGGTGTGGGTGGCACTGGGCACATACGTAGATCCATTGGTGTATCGAGAGCTTCGCCTTTTGGCTCAGCTCCTTCTTCACCATAACAGATCGATACCGAGTCCGCATCACTGCAGATGCTGTACCAATCCGCCTGTTCATCATCTGCTCCATTCTTCCCTTACCAGTTAACAAGATCCTAAGATACTTAAATTCGTCCACCTGGGGAAGGATCTCATCTCTGACCTGGAGAGAAAACCACCACCCCACCATCACCAACACCCCCCACTGAGGACCATCGTCTCAGATTCAGAGGTGTGGATTCACATCCCACCCAGTTATCAGTCTGCTGCAAAACTCTCCAGCGAGAGCTGATGATTGTGGCTTGATGGAGCCAACATAACCACATCATCTGCACAAAAAGCAGAGATGCAATACTGAGGCCACGAAACCACACCAGTTCAGCACCTGGTGCCTAGAAATTGACCAGTCTCTGACACCTCTTGTTCAGGGAACGAATAGTCCATATTAGCGGCTCCAATACTCCATACTCCCAGAGCACCCTCCACAAGACTACCCATGGGACATGGTTGAATTCCTTGTTCTAAGTCCACAAAGCACATGTAGCCACGTTGGGCTAACTTCCTTGCACCCTCCAGAACCCTGCCAATGATGTATAGCTGGTCCACTGTTCCACGGCCAGGACGAAAACCACACTCCTCCTGGATTTTAGATTCGATTTCCCAATGGACCCTCTTCTCCAGCAACCCCGATAGACCTTACCAGGGAACCTGCAAGTGTGAACCCTGTATTAAGCATATGTCACTTGTATTTTGTACAGGTGGACAGTGTAAATGAAATATTTGAGGAGAATAAAAACAAACCAAACATAAATAAGAATGAGCCCCCCGTGGCAGGCAGCATCAGATGGACACATACCCTTTTTCACCATGTCAAAGAAGGAATGCTCCCTCTCCTGACAATGCCAGATTTATTGGAGAGTGAAATGGGAAAATTGGTGAGTTGTTCCACTTTTGCACAGCTGTATTTATACTTATTCATATATTTCGACAGAACTGAAGACTTATTCTAAACTCTCATGTGACTCTCATGTTTTTCGTAGGCAAAAAGCAAATACTTGGAAATGGCAAAAAAAATGAGCGAGTACTCCGTTAAAAAGTATAAGTCATGGGTATCTGAGATTGAATGCAACTTGCCATTGTTACTGAAGACACCCATCTTGGCCATTATTGTTAATGAAAGCCAAGTCCAGAGGGAGCTGGTATGTATCATCGTTACTTGATCACCTCACAATAAGTGGGGGAAAAAAAAAATCATAATTATTTAGAATTTTCTTAGGTTTATTTTGAAATTTCTCATTAAGGTCATCGCCGCCAAGTCTGAAATCAATTTACAAAAGGATAGACGATACTGTGCAAACTTCCCACCAGAGATCATGACAATAATTTCAGAGACAAAAAACTTGATTTCAATGTCCTTCTCTCTGCCTGAGGTTGCTCAAAACGTGACTCTACAGGAGCTCAACTTCATAAGGTGAAAATAGATTTACATTATCTGCACGAAAATTGCATACTCACCAAGGACTACAAAACACCACAAAAACAGACTTTAACCTGCGCATTTCACATTGGAAATAGGTACAGTAATGATCTACACAAGCTTGTCAGCTGCTACAACTCTAAAGTTGATAGTCTGAGTGATGCAAAGATGGCCATGTTGTCTCAAATCATCAAAAGGGTTGAAACACTGTTGCTGTCAGGATGCAAAAGACTGAACTGGACTTCCTTAGGTATGGTGCTGAAACGTTTCAATGACATCTTATTCTGGAAAGAGATCTTGGTGGCATGAGAGTAATGTCTACATGTTTAAATTTAGCAATTGCAGATTTCATCAATGAGGCCAATCAGGAGCTCTCAAAGTTTGAGTCAATTGTCAGTCAAATAGAGAACAATGAGCTCGATATTGAAGCTAAGTTGCAATCCATAATGATGGCAGACCTCCTGAAATGCCCTGCGCCAGACAAGACAGACCTTTTACCAAGTACATGCGACAAAAATGTTCAAATTTGCAATCAAATTTCATGTATGACAGGAATAACCATTTTATTTTTATTTTCAGGTGTCAAGGAGTTTTGTGAATGCATTGATAGAGAGCAGCTCAAGACATTACATTTATTGAAAAGCAAATACACTGACATTGGACCCGTCATCACTAAGGTGGAACATTTGATTATGGAAACCAACACTGGCAAGTCCAAGTGTATGTCTAGTTACTATGCATTCTGGGAACGCAAGGTGCAAAATTCCCTCATACACATGGTTCTGAGGTAATGTCCTGTAATCAGTAACAATTATTGACCCCCACAAAGGGCCACCTCTAGTACAAGCATTGTGTTGATTGCCACCTTCAGGAACATCAAGGCTTTCAATGCCGCGCTGATGGGGAGCGACCCTCTCTTTCGTATTGATGCCATCCTCTCTGCCCCCAAGATTTTGTTGCAGCCTAAAATAAACGAGATCTACCAGTTGCTTATGCAGTGTATCAGGGATTGTGTCGAGACCACCAAAGTAGGAGCAGTATTTCCTCTTCTGTGAGCCATTGCGGATTTTAGGCTGGAGCTGTGCACTGGTATGTGAGATCTGTCCACCTCCATGTTTGTGTTCCAGGAATTTGTGCGTTGGATGAATGGAACCTGCATTGAGTGCCCACCGCAACATGTAGATGGTGATGACTTGGTGACTTTTAGCTTCTATGAAGACGTGTGTCATCATCCTCAAATCAATGAAAGTGCCCTTGCGGTGTCCCATAACATCCAACAGTTGCTGTTTTCCGTAGACCAGTGCCTTAACCACTGGAAACGGTACCATGCTCTATGGGAAAGGGACAAAGCCACAGTCAGTGAAAGGTTTGCTGCTAAGAACCCATCATGTGCTATGTATGATCAGAGGCTGCAGTTCTATACTCATATACATCAAAAGGTGGTTGTGGAGCCTTTGTTTGAAAATGTACACATTGTCCAATTAAACCTGGAGCCACTGTGCCGGACTGTGCAGGAGATGGCAGAGTCCTGGATAAGTTCACTGGGGAGTTTGCTCAACAAATCCGCCAAAGAGCAACTCTTCAATTTAAAAGATGAACTCTCGGTAACATGGATGCATGCATCAATAAATATGACTCATAAATATGAATATTTTTACCAACTTTAATTACCCTTTTGATCATTTGTGTTCCACAGCAACTTTCTGAGAAGCTGAAACAGAGTCCTGAGACTTTTGAGAACTTGAAGAATGTCCTTGGGACTGTCTCAGACATTAGAGACATGTCTATTAATGTGGAGTTGTGCATCACAGATATCCAGGAAAGATACAGAACACTGGCTATGTACAAAGTGGAGGTATTGTAGTTTAATTTGTTGTTTTTTGGGGGGTGAAATAACACATTTGGTCAATATTTTACAGAACATTTGAGATATATTTTTTATATGTAGGTTGAAAAAGCTGAACTGGAACTTATAGAAAATATTAACCAGATTTGGAGGGCCCTGCTTGCAGAATCCAGACAAGTGGATCTTAGTCTTACAGATATAAAGAAATCATTCAAAGAGGTCAGAACGTTAAGAGTGTTAGTACACATCACATCACATAAAACAACAACAACAAAAATAAAGTACCGTAATAACAGTAGCAATAATAGCAGTTCTATCTTTCCCTACCTGTTTTGCAAGAAAGACTGCCAAGAGGATGGCAGAAGACTTTCAAGAGGAGTTGTCCATCTTTTTTGAAAGTTTTCACATCCATGGTCCTGGAGTTGTTGGAAATGATTTAGATAAAGGTACTTAGACTTTTGAAATATGTTACCAGCAAAATAATTATTATGATTATTATTCAACAGCAGTGCATTGATCCATCTCATTTTTCCTTGTAGGGCTATTAATAATGGAATCATACGAAGCAGAGCTTGCCAAGATGGTGGCAGGGCGGCAAGAGCTAGCTAATGCTGAGAAGCTTTTGGACCTTCCCGTCCTTGCGTATCCAGAGATTGTCAGCATACAAAAAGACATGAATGGCTTAAGGCAGATTTATGATATCTACCGTGAACAAAAGGTCAGGTTTAAATCACTCTTTTAAAATCACGATAACACAAAAATATTATGACAAATCGGATTTTCTGGATACGCCATATCTCTGATCCTGATATTGTTTCTTAGGTTGCAAAGACAAAGTGGTCTCAGACCTTATGGGTGGACTTAGATATCCACTTGCTTCAAGGAGGTGTTGAATGCTTTGTCCAAAGTTTGAGGAAGCTGCCCATAGATGTGCGAGCCCTGCCTGTGGCCTGCTTTGTCGAGGGCAGAATGAAGGAATTCAGAGATTCTCTTCCTCTTCTGCTGGACCTGAAGAATGAAGCCCTCAGAGAAAGGTCTGTGTCCTCAATTGACCAAAAACATTTTGTCACCTTCATCGTGGTGACCTACTTCATTCTGGTATACGTGATTCATCATGCGGGCAGGAATCGCATTGAATACTTCCATCCTTTCAGTTCCTGTCACTTATCCCAATTAAGGTTGCAGTAGTAGTATCCTTCTGGGACCTAACACGCATGAAGTTCATACAAGAGGATTAGAACATAAATTGACTGGTCATTAGAGATTTAGATTCTCAAACTCCTCAAGGACAAGGGAAAAACGTGGTCAACTCTTGATAGATGGAAGTTCTGTGGGCATTTTTCCCCCATGGTGGGTGTTGATCAGGTTTCAGTTCTGCCCTTCTCTTCATCTGAGCGCCGAAAACATTCACCTGCAGTCCAGCTCATGCAACACCAAGGTCAATCGCGAAGCACAAGGTTTTCTGGTAATAAGTATGCTTGTAAACCACCAATTGCACCAATAACAAAGACAAAAAAGCCACTCAGCTTTGTGTATTGAACAAAATAATGGATTGTCTGAACAATATTGCACCGGGTCTAGAAAAAAAGCTACCTCTTATCTGTGAATACAGCAGTCAGAGCTTTCTGCTCAACTATATACAGTTGAACTGTATGTACAGTATATGTACAGTATGCAAAACCCTTGTTTTCCAAGGTGAACACAAACTTGTCCTTAACCAGGGACAGCCTTCTTCTGACTTCTGAAAACGAAATTCATTCTGTCCCCAAGTAGCTCCTTTCGAAGTGATGTTTTAGTTTGACAACAGTCACTGTCCATGCAGGCAGTATAACTGCTTTTACGGCTGTTAAGCTTTTATAAGATCATGCAGTGTAAAACTTGAGCTTCGCATTCCTGAGTCTGATGATTTTTTTTCCCCCATGGTGGGTGCTGATCGGGTTACAGTAGTGCCCTTCTCTTTATCGAAGTGCTGTCTTTTTTACCTTTCTCATTTTCTCTGTCTTCATGCGACCTACTGAAAATGTACAAAGTCTAAAGAGTAAACATGAAATCACAAGTTTAAATATGTTTATACTTGGTGCAACAGACACTGGAAACAATTGATGAAAAGGACTGGCACGAGCTTTGAGGTGAACACAAGCAGCTTTACTCTGGAGAACATGTTTGCCATGGATCTTCATAAATATGCTGATGTCATAGACGACATTGTCACTTCCGCTGTAAAAGAGCTTGGTATTGAAAAGGTAGGCCCTTCTCTTTTTTAGATGAACCTGAATTGGACCTAGACATTGAAACGGATGGGTAAGAATGTCTGTGTGTGCATCTAAGGGTGTGAAGGAGATGGTGGAGACCTGGGAAAACATGAAATTCATTGTACAACCCTACAGTAAAGGCACCCAGCAGCAGTGTTCTGTCTTGGGTGCAGTGGATGAGATCTTGTCAAATGTGGACAATGATGCCATGAATTTGCAGAGCATGGCAGGGAGCCGTTTTGTTGGCCCTTTCTTGAGCACCGTACAACAATGGGAGAAAAACCTGTCTCTTATCAGCGAGACCATAGAGGTTAGACAATGTGGCTCAAGTCCCTTCAACGCTTGAGCTGAATTTGAACATAACGACTGAAAACTCTTTTGCACAGGTTTGGTTGCTGGTACAACGTAAATGGATGTATTTGGAGAGCATATTCATTGGTGGTGATATTTCCTCACAGTTACCAGAGGAAGCCAAAAAATTTGACGTCATTGACAAAAAGTTCAAAGATGTGAGTGTTGTCCAAACATTAACATAATGCATAACTGAACTGTAAATGATATCATTTTAATTATTGTGTAGATAATGAATGATGCGCAGAGCAATCCAAACATAAAGCATTGTTGCCTAGTCCCTAACCGGCTAATGGACCTGCAGACCCTCAGTGAGAACCTAGAGAGGTGCCAGAAAAGTCTCAACGACTACCTAGATTCTAAGCGGGATGCATTCCCACGCTTCTTCTTCATCTCTGACGATGAACTGCTCAGCATTTTGGGGAGTAGTCACCATGACTGTGTGCAGGAACATATGATAAAGGTAAGAGTGTAAAGATCTTCTCATTCCAAAGCGTTGCTCAACCTACTCGGCTGTTCTTTGTCAAGGTATGTGAAATAAGATGCTGTAAACATGCTTCACACTATCGCCTTTGTTCCCCAAGATGTATGATAACATCGCATCTCTGCGTTTTGATACGGAGAGCAGTGGGGAGACATCAGCAGGAGCTATGGTGTCTGCTGAGGGTGAGGTGATGGATTTTCAAAAGCCCGTCCAAGTCAAAGGAAGGGTGGAGGAATGGATGACAGGAGTCTTGCATGAGATGAGGAGAACTAATCGACTCATCACGAAGGAAGCAATCTTTCGCTACTGTGAAGACAGAGGCAGGTGTGTGTAGATTGTGGGCATGCTTATCTCTGTGAGTAAAACCTTTCCCACCACGAGTCCCTTGTCTCTCAGGGTGGACTGGATGTTGCTGTTCCAGGGCATGGTGGTACTGGCGACAAATCAAGTGTGGTGGACCTGGGAGGTGGAAGATGTTTTTAGCAACTTGAAAAGGGGAGATAAATATGCTCTTAAGAACTATGCGACGAAAATGCACCAGCAGATCGATGAGTTGGTAACACGTTCAACACAGCCTATGAAGAAAAATGACAGACGGAAGATCAACACCGTCCTTATCATAGATGTTCATGCAAGAGACATTGTAGACAGCTTTCTCTTGAATAGGTACAGCTTTCATAATTTAGAGCTCTGCTACTGTCAACCATTTTAGCCTTTTTAACATTAAAGAGGAAAGTCAGCCCACCTATATTTTTTTCAAGAATATGTTCTATGAAGGCCTTCTTGTTGAACCAAGGCATTCTGATTAATATTGCGTTTGTGGAATATGAGCTAATCCACCTGTTTTTAGCCATCTCTGGGGGTGGCCATCTTGTCACTTCTGTCAAGTGAAAATGACATCAAAGTTGCTCAGGGCTCAGGAAACGACCAATCACAGCTCACCTGTTTTCTGAGGCTGAGCCATGATTGGCCGTTACCTGAGCATCTGTGATGTCATTTTCACTTGACAGAAGTGACAAAATGGCCACCCCCAGAGATGGCTAAAAACAGGTGGATTTTGCTAATTAACTTATATTCCACAAACACATTAATCAGATTCCCTTGTTTCAACTAGTCGGCCTGCATAGAACATATTCTTGAAAAAAATATGTTTGGTTTGACTTCCTCTTCTAAGTATGTGTGAAGGTGACTTGAGTCTTGTCATTCTGTCTGCAGCATAACAGACGTTGAAGAGTTTGCGTGGGAAAGCCAGTTAAGATTCTACTGGATCCAAGAAGAAGACAGTCTTGTTGTACGTCAGTGCAGTGCATCTTTTTTTTACGGCTACGAATACATGGGGTTGAATGGTCGCTTGGTTATAACTCCTCTGACAGATCGAATCTACCTCACGATCACACAGGTTTGTGAACATTTACAACAATTTAAACAAGCAGATAGTAGTTGATGTGGGTATGTATTTGTGGGGAAGGCTCTCTCCATGTTTCTGGGTGGAGCACCTGCTGGACCAGCTGGTACTGGAAAGACAGAGTCCACCAAAGATCTGGCCAAAGCTTTGGGCCTGCTCTGTGTGGTTACCAACTGTGGTGAAGGCATGGACTACAAGGTGAGGCACTTACAGTACATGCACAATAAGCGGAGACCAAGGAATGGCATGTCATGTATCCAATTGGATCAACTCACTCAGATAATGTGTATCATTTTCCTTGTGCAGGCTGTGGGGACGATCCTTTCTGGTCTGGCCCAATGTGGAGCTTGGGGCTGCTTTGATGAATTCAATCGTATTGATGCCTCAGTCCTTTCAGTTATCTCTTCCCAAATCCAAACCATCCGCAACGCTCTCATTTTGCACCTTAAAATATTCAATGTAAGTTTTGTTATGCATGATCTTTTTTATTTCGTAGAACCGTTCTCTTGTACTTTCGCTAACTACCACCATGTCATTTTGGACATCAGTTTGAAGGTCATGAGATTACCCTGGATAGCCAAATTGGGATCTTCATCACCATGAACCCAGGCTACGCAGGGCGCACAGAACTGCCCGAATCAATCAAAGCTCTCTTCAGGCCTGTTGTGGTGATTGTGCCTGACTTGCAACAAATTTGTGAGATCATGCTCTTTTCTGAGGGATTCCTAATGGCCAAGGTAGGCATTTTACCCAAATGTATGTGCCAGTATTCATAACCAGACTACCAATTTGAACTGCAGCACATGTAATTACACATTTTCGCCCGGAAAACTGAAAACGTCTTTTCTCCTCGTTTTTATCAGGACCTTGCAAAGAAGATGACTGTGCTCTATAAGTTGGCTCGAGAGCAGCTGTCCAAGCAGTCTCATTATGACTTTGGCCTGCGAGCTTTGAAATCTGTCCTCGTGATGGCAGGAGAACTGAAGAGAGGCTCACCAGACATCACCGAGGTGCAGTCATCACGTATAATCATGACAAAAGACTATATTCATAACAAACGAATTATTTTCAAAGATTGTGCATCTTGAATGACAATCTCATCCAGTAGTGTAAGAATATGTGAATTGGAGCTACAGTAGTTTTTGAATACACTGCATTTACCCTAATACACCAGACGTTACATCATTAAAATCAAACACACAATAAAATTGTATATTAAGAAGATTACCGAAAGTAACTTAATTAAATTGTCCTTCTTCCGGTATTTTCAGCAGTTTTTCTGCAGTGATGTGCTTTGGTGCACCATATAATGTTGATAAAGCGCTAATGGTTCTAAGTACACTCCATATACCATTTATCTTTCATTTTTTGCAGGATGTGGTATTGATGCGAACCTTGAGGGACATGAATCTACCCAAGTTTGTATTTGAGGATGTTCCTCTGTTCCTTGGGCTGATCTCAGACCTGTTTCCTGGTCTGGAATGCCCTCGTGTTTACTATCCCAACTTCACTGATGCTGTAGAAGAGGTCCTGCGAGAGAACAAATACATCTTGCTGCCTATCCAGGTGTGTCGTGTTATTCAGAGTGTCATATTAGTCTGGGCTTCCATTGTGTGCAGCTGAAATATATCTGAATTTCGGCAACGGGTAATACATTTTAGTTGAGTCTTCTGAAACCATGTCCACCCTTAATGTTTTTTGTGGTTTCAGGTGGATAAAGTGGTGCAGATGTATGAAACAATGATGGCACGACACACAACTATGATAGTGGGCCCAACAGGTGGAGGGAAATCGGTTGTAATCAGCACGCTATGTCAAGCTCAGACCAAGTCGGTGTTATTTCAGATCAACTCATTTTAAACTGCTGTCAGGTTGTTGCATGTACTGTATGTGATCCTGTCATTGATCACTCACCACCAGACTGGGATTATACACCAAATTATATCCCCTGAACCCCAAAGCTGTGAGTGTCATCGAACTGTATGGTATTCTGGATCCTGACACTCGAGACTGGACTGATGGGGTCTTGTCCAACATCTTCCGTGACATCAACAAGCCTACTGACAAACAAGAGAGGAGGTAAGACCAAAACATTTCATAGAGGTAAGGTAGTGCATCTCATTAAAATATCCAACAATATTGGACAAAGCAAATCCGAATGTAAGTTTGTGCACAGTGAACCTGTTAACTTAAACTCACAGATATATAGTGCTTGATGGGGATGTGGATGCTCTGTGGGTTGAGAACATGAATTCGGTAATGGACGACAACAAGCTCCTTACTCTGGCTAATGGAGAACGAATTCGTTTACAAGGTCACTGCGCCCTGCTGTTTGAGGTCTGTGTGAATTACCGATGTCATGCATACATATGCTCTATTTGTTAATAACATTCAATTTTTTTAATGATTTCAGGTTGGAGATCTGCAGTATGCTTCACCTGCAACCGTCTCCCGCTGTGGAATGGTTTTTGTGGACCCCAAAAATCTGCGATACACCCCATACTGGCGAAAGTGGTTGACAACCAGAACCATCCAAGTACAACATCCTCACTGTCTTAGAATTGTACTCAGACACTATTTGACATTTGAACTTTTCAATGACCAATGTTTGCAATCTTATAGGAGCAACAAGTGCTGGACGAACTGTTTGAAAAATATGTCCACAGATTGATTGATATGATTGTGGAAGGGATTGTGGATGGGAAACAAGTAGAGAAACTCAAGACTGTTGTTCCTCAAACTGATCTGAATATGGTAGGGGATACTACGGTCTTCTGAATTTATGCAAAAATGTCTTGAAAGTGAAAGTTGGCATATATATGTAATATGTTCAGGTGTCCCAGCTTTGCATGACCCTTGATGCCCTACTTGAAACTGAGAACCAATGTGCTGCAGTGTTGGAGTGTTACTTCCTGGAAGCTCTGTACTGCTCTCTTGGGGCAACATTGGTGGATGATGGAAGAGAGAAATTGGATGATTTAATCAAAAGACTTTGTGGCTTAGTCGCTGTAAGTGATGACAAAACATTGGCGGGCCCTAGTGAGATCCCAGGTAAAAGATGAATTTGGATGATACTTTTTCATGATTGATATGAACCTATTTGAACAACAATTTAAGACCAACAAGTAAACTACTTTTTGCATGGCGTAAAATCCGTTCTCAATACGGATTATGACTATTCATTTATATCATTTATTCAGGCCACCTGCCCACTCTCTTTGATTTCCATTTTGATGGAACACAGCAGAAGTGGGTTCCCTGGAGTTATCTGGTCCCAAAATACATTCATGATCATGAAATGAAATTTGCTGATATTCTGGGTAAGAGCATTACGTATAATTTACTTTATCTAAGTGATTTTAACCACGTTGTTAACCAACCAAGCTTTTTCCTGCTTATATTTCAAATGTTTGGCCTTTGCCTCAGTCCCAACTGTGGACACCACAAAAACGAACTGGATCCTGGAACAGATGGTGAAGATAAAGAGGTCTGTTCTTTTGGTTGGAGACCCCGGAACCTCTAAAACAGCCACTGTTCATAACTTTCTGAAGAACCAAAATTTAGAAAGAAATGTGAGTTCACCAGCCAAACATTGCAACATTTATGACTGCCCTAGCTGATTTGCATGTTGCTCTTATTTTTCAACAGATGACTTTGACTATCAACCTTTCATCGAGGACAACATCAATGGACCTTCAGAAAAACCTAGAGGCCAACATAGAGAAAAGGACCAAAGATGTATATGGTCCACCAGTGGGCAAAAGATTGTTGATCTATATAGATGACATGAATATGCCAAAGGTATCTACAGCACATTTGGATTTGAATACATTTCTGCTTGACTGTTATCAGTTTTAATCAAATGAGTGTTATTTGACTGTATTTTCAATCTTGTCCAGGTGGATAGCTATGGCACACAGCAGCCAATAGCACTGCTGAAGCTTTTACTGGACAGAGGAGGCATCTATGACCGAGGGAAGGAGCTCACTTACAAAACCCTCAAGGACCTTGGCTTCATTGCTGCCATGGGGAAGGCAGGAGGTGGGAGGCACGAGGTGGACCCCCGCTTCGTTTCACTCTTCAGTGTCTTCAGTATCCCTTTCCCTGCTGTGGAGTCCCTCCATCTAATCTATGCTTCCATTATCAAAGGCCACACCAAAGTAAATATCATTTCAGAAAGGCTATTGCTGGTCTTTATGTGCCTCATGTCATGTTTAACTAATTGTACTGAATATTTTAGCACTTTGAAGATGTGGTACAGAAGGTTTGTGATAAAGTCACCTTCTGCACACTGGAACTGTACAACAGCCTTGTCAAAGAACTGCCACCGACTCCAGCAAAATTCCACTACATCTTTAACCTGCGAGACCTTTCGAGGGTCTACAATGGCCTGACCCTCACTCAGCCTGACAGGTCAATTCATTCTCCTTACAGATAATACATTATGCTGTGTGTGTGTTCGCTTAATATTTGCTTTACCTCATTTCACCATTACAGATTCTCGACGGTCTCTATATTTGTACGGGTTTGGCGAAATGAGTGTTTGAGGATTTTCCACGATAGACTCATTGATGAAAAAGACAAAAAATTGGTATATACTCAGTTTCTGTTGTTATAGGAATTTTACAGTCAAGTTTTACAGTATATATATATATATATATATATATATATATATATATATATATATATATATATATATATATATATATATATATATATATATATATATATATATTTATATATATTTATATATAATGTATATAGTTGCTTCCATATGTTTACTGAGCTACAACTAACCCTTAAATAATATTGTTTTTCTAGATTTAATTACACCAATTGATTTTTTTTTTTTTTTTAATCCTCAGGTTCAGGGCCTTATAAAGAATTTAGTTGAGGCGCACTTCAAGGCAAATATAGAGGATGTTATGAGAGACCCAGTTCTTTTTGGAGACTACAGGGCAGCCCTGAGTGAGACAGAACCAAGAGTATATGAAGACTTGCTGGATTATGACGCTTGTAAAGCCCTATTTCAGGTATGGTGATGTTATTATCAATCAAGGGTTGTTTTTGGTTAGAAATTGAGCAGAAGTTGATAAGACCAATGTTGTTTTCTGTAGGAGATTTTAGAGGAATACAATGATAGAATATCAAGGATGAATTTGGTGCTGTTCTATGATGCCTTGGAACATCTGACCCGCGTGCACCGTATCATCCGCATCGATCGTGGTCATGCTCTGCTTGTGGGTGTGGGAGGCTCAGGCAAGCAGTCCATCACCAAGCTTGCTGCTTTTGCTGCTGGCTGTGAGGTTGTAAAACAAAAATACATTGCATGTTACAAAAATACAACATCTTATTTTAGATAGGTTTCAAACAGTTGCCAAAATAAGCAAAATCTATTAAGATCTCCAAATCCCAATTCCATTGAAATTGGCACATTGTTAAAAAAAATTGAATACAATGATTTGATGATCATTTTCAAACTATACTGGAAAAAAATGGTGTTTGGATTTACTCAACTTTATCTCATTAAGGGGTTCCACAAAATAAAATAATCTGGATGTAGATACCTTTTTAAGGTACCTAGATATATAGTCTACTTAAAAAAAAAAAAAAAAATTGAAACTTTTTACAGGGTATATTCAGTTGATTACACTAAAAAGACAAAACATTTAATGTTCTAAGTGACAAATATTCTCTCATTTTGAATTTGATGTCTACAACACATTCCAAAGAAGCCGTGACGTGGACGACAAAAGACTGTGAAAGTTAAGAATTTCATTGGAATTGGGGTTGAAATTGAAATCACATCTTAAAGTTATAATACCAGGCTTTTTTTTTGTCATTCATGACTCCTCAGGTGTTTGAGATAACACTCAGCAGAGGATATTGCGAGTCCAACTTTCATGAAGACTTGAAAACGTTGTATTTGAAGCTTGGCATCGAAAATAAGAAGACCCTGTTTCTCTTTACTGATGCTCATGTCGCTGAGGAAGGTTTTTTGGAACTCATAAACAACATGCTCACATCAGGTTGGACAAAGTTTAATTGCACTGTAACTGTCCTGCTTCATACTAAATGGAATTCCCTAATGAAAGAAGTGACCTGTTGTCCTGTGATCATGCTGTCTTCTGATAGGTATTGTCCCTGCACTGTTTCCTGATGATGAGAAAGAGTCGATTCTCAACCAGCTTCGCGAAGAGGCCCTCAAAAAGGGGTCAGGTCCTTCTAAAGACAGTGTTTGGCAGTATTTTGTCAATAAAAGTGCCAGCAACCTACACATTGTTTTAGGCATGTCTCCTGTGGGAGATACCCTGAGAACACGCTGCAGAAACTTTCCAGGTAGAACTGCAAAATCTGAGTTTTATTTGGTTTTTAATATCACTTATAATTACAATGCTCTTCATGTTTTTTTTTCAGGATTGATGAACAACACCGTGATAGACTGGTTTTTACCATGGCCTCCGCAGGCATTGCGTGCTGTAGCTGAGTTTTTCCTAGGTTTGTCGCACACATATTAATATATTTTGGAATCTGTCTCAGAAACCTAACATACTTGAATTGAGCTAATAAATGGTTTCAAACAATTCGCTGTCTACTTGCACCACTACGCTTGTTTCATGGATTACGATATCGCAGCTGTGGTGTTGTGCTTTGTCATTTGTACAGGTGAAAGTGAAATGATTCCAAGGGAACATGCTAAAGCGGTTATTGAGCATGTCTGCTTGGTGCATAAATCGGTTGGCAACTACAGCACGCTGTTCCAGCAAAAACTAAGACGTTCTAACTATGTCACCCCAAAGAACTACTTGGACTTCATTAACACATATTCCAGCCTCCTGCAGGAAAAGGACCAGTATATTCTCGGTAAGAGGATGGAAAATATTTTCACAGTGGAAAGATGACGACAAGTTTGTTTATGGGTTCCAGCGCAGTGCAAACACCTCGAGGTGGGTTTGGATAAGCTGAAGGAAGCCAGTGTGCAACTGGATGAGCTGAACCTCAAACTGGCAGAGCAGAAGGTGGTCCTTGCTGAAAAGTCTGCAGCCTGTGAGACCATGCTGGTAGAGATTGCCTCGAACACTGCAGTGGGTTAGTGAAAACCTGCAAAAGTAGTTTTGTTATGGCTGAAAAACTGCATTTTACTCTCCTTTTAGCCTCTTAAATTCAAGTGGTAAATGCAATCTCTTCTAGCTGAGGAGAAAAAGACACTGGCCGAAGACAAAGCCAAAGAGATTGAAGAGCAAAACAAAGTGATTGCTGTCGAAAAGTTGGAAGCGGAAACCTCCCTGGCTGAAGCTCTGCCAGCATTAGAAGCAGCTCGCATTGCCTTACAAGACCTTGATAAATCTGACGTCACTGAGATCAGGTAAACCATCTCATTCTAACTTGCAGGATTACTTGTTGTCCAAATAAACAACCGATTTTTCATTCTAAAACATACTGTCGCCGAACGGCAGCCTTATCCAGCTCTCTGGCTTTTTTTTTTCTGCTCCTTCTTCATGCAGATCCTTTGCAAAGCCACCTAAGCAGGTGCAGGTGGTGTGTGAGTGTATCCTGGTGCTGTGTAAAAAAAAGGAAATTAGCTGGCAAGCTGCCAGAGCGATGATGTCAGATCCTGGCTTTCTGCGTTCACTCACAGAGATGGACTGTGATGCTCTCAGTGCCACCCAGGTCAAGACTGTCAAGGGTAGGTTGATTTCATGATCAATTGAAATACAATAGTAAATAACGATAGGATTTATGTGATCGTAAAAGTCGCATTGCTAAGTATACTGTCTGCTGCGGTGATTTCATTGAGTGCTCTGCTTTGCAGGCTTCCTGAAAAACCTTCAGACCAGTCTTGAGGAAATGCAAGCAATCAGTAAAGCGGGTTCAGGAATGTTCAAATTTGTGGAGGCTGTCGTTGGTTACTGTGAAGTTGCCAGGGAGATAAAGCCCAAAAGGGACAAAGTAATGTAAAACTAGTAAAGGCAATTATGTTGACAGAATGAACACTAATTTGACTCGTATTTTGCAGGTGGCACGTCTCGAAAGAAATTTCTTTCAGAGTAAGAAGGAGCTGGAGCTCATTCAAAGTGAACTCAGTGATATCCAGAGAGAGCTGACGACTCTCAGAGATAAATATCAAACTGCTATTGGAGAGAAACAGAAACTACAGCAGGAGGCTGAGCTTATGGAGAGAAGACTAATAGCTGCTGACAAACTTATCTCAGGTTTGAGCTCTGAGAATGTGAGGTGAGGTCGCCATGAGAACTCTCAACAGCACTCCATAAGAGATGCAAATGTGTTTTTTATTCTTTTTTCTTTTGCGGTTCCTGTTTTCAGGTGGACACACGATTTAGAGGAGTTGAAGCAGCGGCGTGTGCGTCTCCTCGGAGACTGTCTACTCTCAGCTGCCTTCCTGAGCTACGAGGGAGCCTTCAGCTGGGACTTCAGGAACGAGATGGTGTACCAAACATGGGTTGACGACGTCAAGGAGAGAAGCATTCCCTTGAGTCAGCCTTTTAAAGTGGACAACTTACTAACGGATGAGGTGGAAATCAGCAGGTGGGAAAGCACTGACCTTGTTCGGAATGAACTAGCTGGTTTTGTCTTTGTTTTGGCTGGACGTCCCACTGACCACGTGGGAATTTACAGGTGGGGGTCAGAGGGCTTGCCCCCAGACGAACTGTCAGTGCAGAATGGAATCCTCACAACAAGAGGCAGCCGTTTCCCCATGTGTATCGACCCTCAGCAGCAAGCCCTCAACTGGATTAAGAAGAAGGAGGCCAGCAATAACCTCAAGGTACAAAATGTCCCATTATCTCTCCCTCTCACATGAAATGCAGTGTTGCCCTTCAAAATTCAGACCGGCTATGTTCCACATTGTTCTAGAAACAGAGAAAGAGGAAACAATTCAATTCCGCCTCCTTTTATCCCCAGATCTCATCCTTCAATGATCCGGACTTCCTGAAACATCTGGAGATGGCCATTAAATATGGGTTCCCGTTCCTTTTCCAAGATGTGGATGAGTACATCGACCCTGTGATCGACAATGTCCTGGAGAAGAATTTGAAAGGAGCAGAGGGCAGGCAGGTTCTCATGCTAGGTGACAAAGAGGTGGACTATGATCCCAACTTCCGACTTTACCTCAACACTAAACTGGGAAACCCCAAATTTTCTCCATCTGTGTTTGGCAAAGCCATGGTTATCAATTATACTGGTAAGAGCATTTGCTTTGACAACCACGGGTTTCTTGTGCATTCTGTCCTGGGCTCAAACTTGTTTCGTCCATCACGTTACATCTAGTGACCCTTAAGGGGCTGGAGGACCAGTTGCTCAGTGTTATAATGGGCTTTGAGAAGAAGGAGCTGGAAGAGCAGCGCGAGTTTTTGATCCAAGAGACGAGCGACAATAAGAAGCTGCTGAAGAACCTTGGCGACACCCTGCTAAGGGAGCTGGCAACGTCCACGGGCAACATGTTGGATAACACAGAGCTGGTCTACACCTTGGAGGAAACAAAGTCAAAATCCAGTGAGGTCAGTTCGCCCGACGCCCAGTGTGGGTGGAGAAACATGTTGTCAATCTTCAAGATGGTCATCATGTTTGACGTTCCGATGATGTGATCATCAGGTGTTTGAGAAACTTAAGTTGGCTGTGACAACGTCGGTGGACATTGATGTGCTCCGAAACGGGTACCGACCAGCTGCCAAGCGCGGTGCTATTTTATTCTTTGCGCTGACAGAAATGGCTCTGGTGAACAGCATGTACCAGTATTCTCTCGCCTCTTATCTGGAAGTGTTTGACTTTTCCCTACGTAAGTCTCCACCAAGTTCTGTTCTGCCCTCGAGACTGAATAACATCACGAGCAGTCTGACATATAACATATATAATTACGGCTGCACCGGTAAGCCACATCGATGTACAAAGTTACATTAACTTTTAAACTTTTTTTTAAATGTCACTGTATAACCATGTGTTTATTCACAGGTCTGTTTGAGAAACACAAGCTGCTCTTCTCATTCAACATGACCATCAAGATTGAGCAGGCAGAAGGTCGAGTACCCCAGGAGGAACTGGAGTTTTTCATCAAAGGTGATATACATACCGAGGTGACAGTACTTCACAGTGAGCTTTAACACTCACATTAGACTGTCTTTGTCTTGTGCAAAGGTAATTTGTCCCTGGACAAGAGGGCATGCAAAAAGACTTGTAACTGGCTGCCCGATCATAGCTGGGAAGATGTCATGAAACTGTCCGAGATTTTACCCCAGCAATTTGATTCTTTGCCTGATGATATTGGCAGAAATTCATCAGAGTGGCAGTCAGTAAGTAGTGGCGACTTATTTATGACAAGAATCACAAATTGTCTTTTACCGAATTGAATGACTAACTGCCATTGTGTTTTTTGACAGTGGTATGACCTCGATGCGCCGGAACAGGCTCCGCTGCCAATGAAATATGATGACAAGCTGACAGACTTTCAGAAGCTGCTCCTGCTGCGCTGTTTCCGTGTTGACAGAGTCTACAGAGCCATCGCTGACTATGTCACTATCACCATGGGCGAGAGGTTCTTTATGTTTTTCCCGTCTGTCTTTAATCTATTCAAAAAATTTTAACCCTACTGTATTGACGTTTTCATACCTTTCTTCACAGATATGTTCAACCTCCAGTGATCAGTTTGGATGTGATTTATGAGCAGAGCACTCAGTTCTCCCCCATCGTTTTCATCCTGAGCCCTGGCTCTGACCCTGGAGCTGACCTCATGAAACTCGCTGACAGGACCGGCTTTGGGGGCAAGTTCAAGTTCCTCGCTATGGGCCAAGGCCAAGAAAAGGTACCATGATGTATTTTCCATTCTTTTTATCATTCTGAGAAGGCCTTATCATATGAAATGGATGAAGGGTAGAATGGCCAGCTCACAAGTGCAAAACATATTATGAAATGTTATGGTTGGGCCTCTTTTTCTCTCACAGACCTTCCAGTTCCAGTCCTTGAGTCAGACATTTGACCTCCAGGTGGTCCTGATACTGTGCACCTACTGTATTATCTCTGTAAAAACAGGCTGTTTCCGGGAGCATGGTCTCAACGCAAGAATACGTCAGAACATTCAGAAAACACGTCAATACCAAAGTGAAGACCAAATAACAAACAAATGCGACAAGGGTTAGGATTCAGGCAGTGTAAATAGGACCAGGAAAAAAAGGAAAAGGCTTGTACAAACGCGTCAAAGCAAATAAATGTCACCAAAATAAAGTAACTATTTGAACATATTGTTCAAAACTGCGACCCAAACAAAAGACATGACGGAGACGGACTGCTATCAATTGTGGAACTTGCCAGTGATCAGCATTGTCTTCAAGACTAGTATCACGAATATGATTATTCTTCATTCTCAACAATAAATGAATCATTGGATGTGCACCTTATTTACCGTTTTTGGCCGCAGTGTCATGTCAGAAATATATCTCTGCTATTTAAAACTCGAGAGGTAAAAAATCATGTAAAAGGTAATGTCTGTCTCCCCCCCTTCTCAAGGTTGCATTGCACCTTTTGGAACTAGCAGCGGCTCGTGGTCAGTGGTTGATGCTACAGAACTGCCACCTGCTGGTGAAATGGCTGAAAGATTTGGAGAAGTGCATAGAGAGGGTCACCAAACCTCACCCCAACTTTCGCCTTTGGTTGACCACCAACCCTATTGATGACTTTCCCATTGGCATTCTTCAAAAGTCTCTTAAGGTGGAATGAGCGGCTCTCTTTACTTTTGGTGATAGGAGTGCATCCGAAACATAAACTGGATAAACATCTTTCACGGTTGCACTTGAGTAATGCGTGTATGTTGCGACGCACTGCAGGTTGTCACTGAGGCTCCAAATGGTCTCAAGCTCAACATGAGAGCCACCTACTCTAAAATCACCCATGAGACTATGACTGGATGCCCGCACTTTGCCTTCCGAAGCCTCGTCTATGTGCTGGCTTTCTTCCATGCCGTGGTGCAAGAGAGGCGCAAGTATGGCAAAATTGGATGGAATGTCCCCTATGACTTTAGCGAGTCAGACTTCTTGGTAAGTGCTGCTAAGAACTCTTTGGACCGATCTGGACTGGGTTGAGTTACCTCTCAACTCTGCTCAACAGGTGTGTTTGGAGATCTTGAACACCTACCTGACCAAAGCTCACAACCAGAAAGAGAGCAACATTCCCTGGGGGAGTATTAAGTATCTTGTTGGCGAGGTTAGGCAAAGCTTAAATACATCATACTGTATTTTTTATTTGATTTTTTTTTAAACAATTGTGCTGTTAATTCAAATGCACACATTTCGCAGGTGATGTATGGTGGACGAGTCATTGATAGTTTTGACCGCAGGATCCTGAATGTCTACATGGATGAGTACTTTGGAGACTTCATCTTTTATGACTTTTGCCGGTTTCACTTCTTCAAGAACACAGATGTAGACTACAAGGTTCCGGCAAATGGACCCAAGACCGTATATATTGGTCAGATATTATTTGCGTTGTTCTAGATGACTTCACTTTTAATAGTTCAGCAGTCAACATTCATGACTTGTCGCTGGCTGCTTGCAGACGAGATTGAGTCCCTGCCATTGGCAAACACCCCCGAGGTGATGGGTCTTCATTCCAATGCAGAGATAGGATACTACACGCAAGCAGCTAAAGAAATGTGGTTGCATCTCATCGACCTGCAACCACAGACAGGTTATGATGTAGCTGTTGTCTTCTTCCATTTGCCTCGATTGTTGCGTGTGGCGCTTTGCCACTTCACAACCACTCTCCTCTGCTTCAGGTGAGTCTGGTGGAAGCATCAGCAGGGATGAGTACATCACTCAGGTGGCCCAAGACATTCAGAACAAGCTGCCCGCATTGTTTGACCTGGATGTTATCCGCAAGCAATTTGGCACGGAGATCTCGCCTACATCAGTGGTGCTCCTTCAAGAACTGGAGCGTTTCAACAAGCTAGTGGTCCGCATGAAGCGGTCACTGGCTGAGCTGCAGAGGGTGAGACGGAGGGTCACGCTACTGTTGTGTCTTTCATTGACTTACTTTGGTTTTGGTTGTCTGGTGTGTGTGTGTAGGCCTTGGCTGGTGAAGTGGGCATGAGCAGTGAGCTGGATGAAGTCGCCCGGGCCCTTTTTAATGGTCAGATCCCTGCTATTTGGAAGATGTTGGCACCTGACACACTCAAGTCCCTGGGCAACTGGATGATACATTTCAAGAGGCGATTTGAGCAGTATAAATCATGGGTGAGGAATGTCCTGCATGACATAACTGTCTGTTTGTGTTACAGATTTATTTACAATTTTGTCAATCAAAAGGTGGATACAGCAGAGCCAAAGGTCATGTGGTTATCAGGGCTCCACATCCCAGAATCCTACCTGACTGCCCTAGTTCAAGCTGCATGCAGGACAAATGGTTGGCCTCTGGATCTTTCCACACTTTACACTGAGGTGACCCGCTACCGTGAAGAGGAAGAAGTCAGTGACAGACCTGTGCAGGGTAATGGACAAAAAACATTTGGATCAAGTGTCACGCATTGAACTGTAGAGGCTCATTCATGTGAGTTTTACTTGCAGGTTTCTTTGTGTCTGGTTTGTACCTGGAAGGAGCAGACTGGGACATGGAATTGGGTTGCCTAGTGAAGAGTAAACCAAAAGTTCTTGCAGTTCAGCTACCTATTCTCAGAGTCATCCCCATAGAGACCCAACGCCTCAGGTTACAGGTGTGGACCACAATCCATGTTGTGTGCGTTAACTAATTCATAGTTTCCCCACCAAAGGTTTGCAGCATGTTTATTTGTTTTTCTTCGCAGAATACATTGCGGACACCAGTGTACACCACATCATTACGGAGGAATGCGATGGGTGTGGGTTTGGTTTTTGAGGCTGATCTGTTCACCACGGAGCACCTCTCCCACTGGGTGCTCCAGGGTGTCTGTTTATCCCTCAATACTGACTAAAAACAATTATCATCATCATTGTCATCATTTTCATCATCATCATCATCATCATCATCATTACAAACCAGGCTTGTTGTTGTAACAGAGGAACTTATTTCCACATTAACTCACTGGCACGTGCACAGAATGATGAGATCCAATGCAAAATAAAAATGTTATGACCATAAAAGATCATTTGCAGTTTTTACTGACACATCTTTATTGTTTTAGTTGTAGTGCTGTAATGTTTCACTTGTAGTTTGTAGTTCTATCAGTGTATCTACCATTCTATCCGTGTGTTTGGGCTTGGTACAAGTAAGAGAAGCTGCGCACCCCGTCCACCAGGTGGCAGTAGGTTACTGTAAATCCAGAATGACAGCTTTCTAACTGGTAGTAGAAGTAGTACCGAATGAGTTGTGTCGCTGTCCCATGTGTGCTATGAATGTGACGGTGGCAATGATGTCTTTTGATGAACTACTGACAAGTCTGCAAAACTGTGTCATCGCCGAGGACCCAACGTACGCAAATGGAAGCCGGAAACTCGAGCGCCTTTTGGATAAACTTTCGGAGTGCTCCAGGTTTGTTTGTTTGTTTGTTTGTTTGTTTTTGTCAAGAGACCATTCTCAGCCATGTGGATGGTATTCATTTTTTGTATTTGCATTGTATGAACAGGAGCGATGTTAAAAGGAGCAAGGAGCGCAGTTTGCAAGAGGCTATCCAACTATTGAAGACTGTGGAGCTACATGCCCTGAAGCGTGAGCACTTTGAGCTTCTGGTTAGACTTCTCGTCTCCTTGCAGCTTCAGATGGTCCACATATCCACAGCATGTAGAAAAGTGGACCAGGTCGGCTCTCGCAGTATGCAGTCTTCTTACTGCTCAAAGTCAGGTGTCGTCTCATTTGATGCTTTCTGTTTCTCTCCAGATGTTGCAGCATCTGGCGAAGATGGATCATCAGCTGGTGTTTGGAGAGATCCACATCTGTTTGAGCTCTATAGTTCACTCTGAGCAGGTACACAGGAACATTCTCAGTTCAAAAAAGCTGCAGCAAGATAATGCTGACACTCTTATTTTTCCAGATATTCTCTCATGAAGACCTTCAGAGAGGTTTGTGTTCACTATGTTGGTACACTTTCCTGGCATATTATATGCAGTATTAGTGGTACACTGGTACATATGCACAAACAGGATCGTAAACAGAATACATTCTGCTGTTGTTCAATTTTATCAATGTGTTTTATTTTCATTGTAGTTTATAGTCATGTAGAGCTGCCGGAGTCGCTACGCTTTGTTTTAAGTAGTTGTAGGCTACAGAGTAAATAAAAGACTGGTAAGACGAAATTCCAATTATTTTGCCGAATTAAAAGCATCATACTGAGAGCTGTTCTTAGTATAGTCACTCAAACTAAAACTGAACATTATTACCAGTATCTTTGTAGAGACAGAATGTTTGACATAATTCTTAGATCACATTCGAGTGAACAAGTGGTCATAATGCTATCTTGTGTCGACACATTTAGCTTGCATGTTCCTGGAGGTTAGCTTTGTGGGCCGTGATGCATGGCGGGAACTCTGGCCTTCCTTCGTAAACAAATTGGCCAAGTTCTTCCCTTCAATACTGCAACAAGACTCCCTGCGGGATGGGCAGCTATGTTACATGGCTGTTAAGGTTAGTCCACTGTAGGAAATGTGCAGAATCCATGACCTCCATCACAGCTTGTCAACTTGTCCCCAATATGTGATCTCTACAGGTTTGCCTTCAGATATTTCAGTTATTGTCCAGTGAGGTGTCTTTTGCAATATGGGACAAAAACGAGAGGAGCCCAGCCATACGGAAAATCTTGCAGGCTCTCACAGAAATAATCTTTGGACAGGTTTGTTATGAGTGTCTTCTTCCTTGACCTATCTTCACACCCTTGACAAAGTGTTGTGAAAGTCTGTTGTATATTGTTTTCGTCGTTGTCTTTGTAGTTTTCAGTGGTGTAGGATTCATACTATTTGGCTACATGAGAGTGGCCGTGCGTTAGAAACATCACTCAGTGGGATGCAGCGCAATCATGCACCACTGCACATTTCCACCTCAGTAATAACTGGATTGTTAAGTGAATACCTCTCCGAGTGTCAGTAAAATTGATTTAGTGCAGCACTTGCATTGGATCTCATTAGATTATGCGAGTGAAAACTAATGAAGGGTCCAGTTTGTGTACTATATGCGCTGGTTCCTTCACAGTCATTTGTGCCCCACAGAGCAGCAACAGAGACACTCGCCTCTTGGCGGGGACCACCGTGGCCATGCTCATCAACACGGCATCGGACAACAGCGCAGGTGCGGCAGCTGCCTGGGGTCTTTTACAGAGCTCTCCTTCAGGTACAGTATCACTGCCGGTAAATCAAATACTATTTGGACGAGCTGTGTGGAGATGAAGAGACGCTGTAAAATTCATTCCTTTTTTTTTTTTTTTGTGTGTGTGTATAAATCTTAACTTGAAATTCTACACATGCGCGCGACTTCTCAGAGGCTTCTAACAAAGTTTTGTTTCTCAAGAGCCGTCGCTGCTGAGTGTGGGGGCCCATCAGGTGCAGTGTTTCCCCACTGTGGGCGGAATGGGTCAGCTGGCAATGAGCAGGGGCCTCCTGACATGCTGTCAAAGTCACATATTGCTCAGTTCCTATGCAGAGGGCACACAGGTAAATATGTAGGCCAGCATGATTGACATAAACTGACAGACATGTTGACTCGATTTACCAAATGACACTTAGTTGTCTTTGCAGGGCAGCTTACTGCTGGATGCTTTGTTTCCTCTGCTGTATGATTTGTGTGAGGAGAAGCTCAATTGCCACTACCTTGCCTTCGAGGGTGAGTCGTATCAAGACATTTTTTTCCACGTGCTCCCATGTAAAAATCACCTGTTCAAATATGACACGTGGTTGCAGTGTTCACACTGTGGCTGAAGAAGGTCAAAGAATGTGTGCCTGATATCTGGAAGATGACGGGTGGCCGTTTTCTGCCTGATGGTAGCAACCTGCAGCAAAAGCTCATTTCCATTATTTGGACCAGTGCTGAAAGTCCAGTGAGTTCGACTGCTTTATTGGTATAGTTTTATATTATTTTTAGTGTCCATTTCGTATTTAATTTTAGTGATGAAGTTAATATTGATTTTCTTTACATATCTATAAAATCATTGCATTTTTTGGACATCTAAAACCGCAAAATCTATTGAGACCCAAGAATGGTATCAACTGTATTAACGCTCAATTTGGATTGACACTATCAGAGAGGTATTATTTGAACAATATGTTTATAACTGTAGTCGACCTTTAGTGGTGTAGAACTGAACTGCATCATATGGAAATACACGAAAGTAAAACCTATATAATGACTAAAAAGACCGATATGCTACCGATACCGATTATTAGTAGTCAAGGGGGCCGATAACCGATATTTGGAGCCGATATTCATTATCAGTGAAAGAGGAAAATATTGGCACCAAAATCAAAAGAAAATTTACTCTTAACTTTTGTTGTAGTGTCTTTAAGCATATTTATTGAACAATTTTTCAGGTTTGCATAATGGTGATTTTTTTTTTTGTAATCATTATTACAATAAGTTTTTCACTGTATACATCTCTGTTATAAAATGTTAACAAAAAGTTCAGGGAGCGCCCAGGATTCTCAGCATGTTACAAAAAGGATCAAGGAAAACTTGAACAATAGCTCCATGTAGTTTTCTACAGTCAATGAAAATTTCAACATGACACAAATGTTAAACTTTCACATATCTTAGTTTTGATTTCCACAGTTTCAAATTGATTTATTATCGGCCAGCAGAGTTTTAAAAAATGCTGATGCCGATATTCGTCAAAAAGCCAAATATCGGTGCCGATAATCGGCCCGGACGATAATCGGTCTATCCCTACTATATACACCACCTTTTACACCAAGTACCACCTCAAAAAGTACAAGTCTAGTTCAACATCTGTTGGTGGCTTCACTGATGAAAAGGTGTGTCTGTGTACACTCATTGAGGAGTGTAATATATGATTTTTTTGTTGTTGTTATAGACACTTGTCTTCATGTGCACTGTTAGGTGGAAGGCGTGTCCGACTGTGCCCGTGCTACCTTTAGCTTGCTGTTGGACGTCTACGACATGGACTGTGAGCAGTTTGGCCACGAGGAGAAGCCTCTTTATTTGACTCTGCTGCATCGAATTATCCAACTGCCATGGGAATCCAAAGCCAAGTACCATCGCCTCTGTACTCTGCTTCCATATTTGGGGACTGACACGGTGAGCATGAACGCTTTTGCAGCGTAAATGTTACGCTGCGGTTTAACGCACACGACCCCTGTATCGAGCAGGTGCTGGATCACTACGCTGAAATGCCAAATCACCTCCTGAAGTGCATGTCAAGCGATCACCTGTCTCCATGCGGGTCGGAACTTTACAAGTGCCTGATCCAGCAGCAGAGAAGAGAGCTTTGCGGTGTCTCTCCGAAGTCGCTATCGGAGTCAGATCTGGGCAATAAGTGGGCAGAGCGGTGGCTTCCCGTCCTTCTTGAGGCACTCACCTCACATGTTGTTATTCTTCAAAGCAACAGCTCAACACACTTGCTGCCCTGCACCTTCCAAGTCTTCCCCTCTGCTGTGGAGCCTCTGCTGGCCTCCCTGGACCCGTTCTCACCAAGCCACCTCTGTGCCTGGGCATTCGTCATGAGTAGCTACCGGGCGGTGACTGGGAGCTCTGCCTGGGTTCTGCAGGGGAGCTGTACCCTGAAAATCCTCCAACTAGCCCTGGGCTCTGCAGATGACAAAGTTCGACTTGCCGCTCTCAACCTGCTGTGTTGCAGCCCCAAGACCAAAGAGATTCCAACGCCAGAAGAAATGTCAATAATGAGGACCTTCATTCCTCAGAACTTAAACTCGGAGTCGTCGCTTTTTCGACAACATTTTCAGGCGGCAGCGAGGAGATTTTTGGTTCGGATCAGAGATGGCTGCTTGGCGCACGTCAAGCGACAAAAGGGCAAGGGGGACGGCAGCCGGATGGACCGCTCACAGGAAATACTAGCGCTGGGAATAGGTGAGGTGTTTGTTGTTTGTTAGATGGTGCTTTGCAAGCCATCAATATCTACTGAGCTGTCTCGTGCCTCCTTCTTACAAAAACAACAATGTTATGTTTTGAGTGAATTATTGTCTTTTTTTTTTTTTTTTTTTATCTTAGTTGAAAGTTTCATTTATCTACTTAATTTAATTATTAACATGAAGGCAAATAGATGTCAGTTGAATTCCTTCAAGTCTTTGCAAACTGAAATGAATGTACCACAGTGTTACATGTATTTAATGCAAGTCTTGTATTATATTGGGTCCAGGTTGTTGATATACATACTGTATATATATATTTTTTTTTTATATTCGTCATAGGTTTTGTAGACTGGTTGAGCCAACTGATATGCTGCAATTTGACACCAGATCACAGTTACCAGAGAAAGAAAACTGTCTTACTGTTACTTTCTGCACTGCTGGAGACCTGCACCGACACATGGAGCCCCGACAAGAAGAAGGGACAACCACCCGGTGAGCATGGGCACTGTGATGTGGCGGTATTATTAAACGTTACTTTCCTCATGCTCCACGGTATCAATAAGATATCTATCTCTCTATCTATCTATCTATCTATCTATCTATCTCTCTATCTCTCTATCTATCTATCTATCTATCTCTCTATCTCTCTATCTATCTATCTATCTATCTATCTATCTATCTATCTATCTATCTCTCTATCTCTCTATCTATCTATCTATCTATCTATCTATCTATCTATCTATCTATCTATCTATCTATCTATCTATCTATCTATCTCTCTATCTCTCTATCTCTCTATCTCTCTATCTCTATCTCTATCTCTATCTCTATCTAATCTATCTATCCAATCTATCTATCCAATCTGTCTATATCGAATCTATCTATCTATATCTAATCTATCTAAATCTAATCTATCCATCTAATCTATCTATCCTATCTAATCTATCTATCTATCTAATCTATCTTTCAATCATCCGTCTGTCTGTCTAACGACAGTACAGGGGAGCACTCTGTCGATCCAGGGCTGACGTCAGATTAAGTCCAGAGTAATTGATGGAATAATTCGATAGGTTACTGGATTACAAAAAGATTTGTTTGCGACCGGCCTATCACATAGTCATAACCAACTCTCGCCAGTGCCTCGCGCTTAATTGCACCCTCGCTCGCTCTTTAGCTTGAGTTAAAAGAAGCTGTGAAAACAACAAACGTCAAAGGTAAAGAGAATTCAAATTTGCAATAATATACTAACCGCTTGATGGTTTATTTTGGTTTATTGGTAAACACGGAATGGCTTCATCCCTATTCCGGTATTTTCTACTTCTGTCCCCTTGATTTGTTTTCTCCAGTGAACATGGGATGTCTCGTTAGCTGTGCCAGGTCGAGAGGACAGTGGGACTTCTTCTCCAGAGAAAAACTGCTGCTTCTCATCAGCTGTTTAGGAGATTCCACGAATGAAGTAGAGCTGCCCAAGCCCCATTTGCATACTGTTCCTCAGTTGAAGGCGAGAAATGAAATGAAATGTTTGCTTTTTCAGATTCGCGAACTGTCCACGGCATTATTGGTGAGGTTTTTCCCTCCCGTCCTGCCCGCCGATGTCGCCGCGGCTCTGCTCGCTCGTACCGAGCGCCTTCTTTGCAGTCCCCGGGTCCAGCAGGCTCAGATGGGGGCGCTGATGATGAAGGTCCTCCGTCACAAGTACGTCAAACCACCAAGCGCGTTATTCTGTTGACCTGCTCCGTATCATGACAATCCGACACAGGACATGTATCAAAATTCTGCCGCCATCCGACCGTCTTTCGAGACTGCTCGCAAGATATTCAATTCGCAATTTATGTTATTGTGTAGCTTTAGTTTGTGGTGTAGAACAGTGCTGTATCATCCTTTCTCTTGCCCTTCTCATGTAGCTAATTAACGAAATGGCCTTTCCACGCTGTTCTAGTTAACATTGTATAGCACCACATGATATGTTAAATATTTCCCACTCAGCATCCGTTGCAGCCTAGAAGTGCTCCCTTCGGTTTTTGAGTTTTCCCTTGCCTTCTTGGGAGACTTTAGATCAGGGCATGTCTTTAGTATTTGTCAACTGTGGCCTTGTAAAGCCCTTTGAGCCTCCTTTTTGTTAAGGGTAAATCAATTCTACCGGCCTTGAGAAAAAGATTAAACACAACTCTCAGTAGATTGCACTGCAGTTCCACACAACTGCAAACTACAACCACAACAATAAACATATTGTTAAATACATGTCTGAATGTGTCATTTAGAAATCTCTTATATTGGATGTCGTTAGTTGTGGCCCATGAGTGGATACTCCTGATGTAACTTTTGCTTGTCCCTCCCTCAGAATGTGGACAGTACTTTAGATTGGTAGTTATCAACTGGTTTTTTTTTTTTTTTAGATGGCAAGGCCCCCCTGAATGCCAACTAAACAGTGACATCGGTGCCAGTGTACATAACATAAAGGCCTCCAGTTTTGTTAGGTTCCTTCTGAAGGAGCTTGAGGATCACTACCTCACAGCCAAGGCAGATGTAATGCTTTCTGCCAGAACCAAGCCTATGCACGGTGAGTCTAGAGTCTGTAAAGGTTGGACACAGTTTCATCCTTTTCTCCATTTAAAAAAAAAAAAAAAAAAAAAAAAAAAATTTATCGGTCATGATTTCGATTTCAGGAGTTCTGAGCGCCCTACAGAAATGTTTGTTGGAGGACACATGCAGCATCTGTGATTCACTTGGTCCTACTCTGACCGCTGATCTGCTGAGTCTGCTGAAGGACATTTCGCTGCTCCTGCTCGGCACAATGCACGGACAGCAGGATACCGAAAGTGGTAGTCTTCATTAAAAGTGCTGGTTTGAGTTTAATTTGAAGGATAAGGCGCACTATACCGTCTAAAACGATTTGTCTCTTAGAGGCCCCCCCTTCTTTCTGTGATATGGGGAACGCCATCAGCTCTCTGATAGCCCACGCGGCTGAAGAAAACCAAGCCGCTGGCGGAAAGGAGTGCGTCTTGTTGTCCGAAGAGCACAGCCTTGTTCTCACCTGCTGCTGGGTGTCACTTAAGGTACCAACACAACCTCGTGCTAGTTTCACATTTGAATACTTCTATTAGATACACATGTGTTTTTCTGTCTTTCTCGTTAGGAAACAGGGATCCTTTTAGGATCTCTTGTGGAGAGGATTCTCTCTGAATCCAAGCCTGACACATGCTTTTTAACAAAGCAACAGCTAGGAACAGCATCAGATATTTTTCGAAATATTCTCCTCAAATGCCGTCACTGGGTAGGTTCAAGTGTTTATCAAGTCCTCGTTATGTCGCGTTCTCTTCCTCCGTTGCGGTCAAAATGCTGTAATCATTGCAAATTGTATTTCTTTGCACTGGGGCCATGGAATTTCGCAACACGACCAATTTTAGCGGACAAACAGACGTTGTCATCTTTTGAAAGTTTTGAAACGTTTTGAAAATCAATTCAAGTAAATAATTTAGACTGGGGTGTGACTAATTTTGGGTGCAATTGTATATGTAGTCAAGCCTGAAAAGATTCCTATCATGCAGCCAGAAGGTGGCTAACGGGTGGGCCAGAATATTTCTCTCACTGAGCACAATCCCCCTGCCCCGACACACCGCATATTCAAATAAAATGACAAACTGAATAATATGAATTTCAGATCTTCCTTAGACAACCACAATTATGCCATTCTTAATATTCAATATAATAAAAAACACAACAAAACGCAAATTAAGAAATAAATTATTTATTTATTTTTCATGAATCACAATTATGGCATTCTTAATATTCAACATAATAAAAAACACAACAAAACGCAAATTAAGAAATAAATTATTTATTTGTTTATTTTTCATGAATCTCACTGGGTGGGCCCGTGCACCCCCCGTGTCTTTGCTCAAGTTTTATTAGACGTGATGTATATGTATCTTCGGATTGGAAAACAGAAAAAAAGTATTTGGAGACTTCAAAGTTACTCATGATAAAATGTTTTTTATTGCCTCTAAAATTGTGAAAAACATGTCTGTTTCCCTGATGCTATCTAACAATTTAGATGAAATAATTCTAAAGGATCATGACAAAAGATCATCTCAAAAGTTGGCCTGTGTATGAATAATTTTGTGCTTAACTCGAGATAGATGCCTGTATGGTTTCTATGTTAAAAAAATCACAAATTAAAACTAAAAAAATTTTTCAAAAATCACAGGTTAAAAATTGAAGAAAAAAAAAAACATGGCCCAGAATAGTCTCTACCCAAACTAATGACATGGTCTTTATGCATGCAGGTAGCACTTTAGAAGAGTTTCTCATAATAATTACTAAACAGAAAATCTCAATAAGCAAACCTTTATTGGGTAAATGGACTTCCACTTGTTTAGCGTTTTTCCACCAGCAAGGCACTTAAAGCCGTCCACACTACCGTAACTCTTCCTTCACCCACGGAGGATACAGTATCAGGAGCAACGAAAGTTTTTCGAAAGTGAAAAGCCCCCAAACGGAAATGTTTATTTTGTAAAGTTGCAGGCAGTAATTCCCACCTTTCCGTAACCGGCAGTTTTTCTTTCTTTCTTACATTTTTAAAATACCCACGTGAATGTAAATAATCCATATCCTCTTTCCTCGCTAGGGGGCAGTAGAGGGATGTTGTGTGGGCTTCACCAGATACTGTACAGCTCTGCTCAGCAGAAGTGAACCTGAGCTGAGGGACATCCCATCTCACATGCTTCAACAAGTGAATTGTTTTCACATTCTCACATTTATGCTGTATGAATACATGTAGAAGATTCTTGCTTCCTCATGGGATGTGTTTCTCTATCTCTATGCCTCTCCCGTATTGTCCTCAGGCATTACTAGTTGTGCAGTCTCCTAGCCGTACCTCTGTAACACGCCGGGCCGCAGGGTTACCTATGCTCATCCTGTGTGTCGTGTCCGCCGAGGAGACCAGTAAAGCACGGCCGCTCCTAGCACATTGCATGCAAACCTTACTGGACACAGCTAGAATCCCACTTCCTGAAAACTGGGACCAGACATTGGACCTGCCACAGGTGCACAATAATAGCGCAGTCTTTTCTGACTACAAAAACAAATCATTGGTGGGATCAGGATGCGTTCACGTGTGTGTGTGTGTGTGTGTGACGCTTCTTTTGTCCATCACAGGTTTGTGCTGTTCACACGCTGCAGGCTCTGGTACGCGGGTCTGGCCTGGGTGTCGCCATTCTCCACTTTGCGCCAAGTGTAGCCATTTTGGCTCTCACTCTGCTCAGTTCTCCCTGCTGGGCCATGAGGAATGCAGCCCTGCAGCTTTACAGTAGGGCACAAGCGCATTACTCCTTACCTGGTTGCTGTGTGACTCTCGGCCTACTCACGCGAAATGTGTTCGCCAGGTTCCCTTTGCTCGCGGATGCTCGGTCAGAGGCCCAGCAGCGAGGGTGGGACTAAATATGGCATGTCCCCCCACGCATTCTTCCACCACTACAGCACGCTCCAACCCTTCCTGCTGGAGGAGCTCCGAGAGGCAGCTCGTGACCTTCAGTGTCTACCTGAGGAGGCCAGGCTCCGCCTTCGGCCATCACTCTACCCGATTCTTACTCTTTTATCCCAACTGCAGCCTGGCGTCCAGAACTCAACAGAGTAAGGTTAAACTAGTCAACATCGCAAGGTCAAAGCGTATGGCAGGCTTAGTTGTCCACTCGCTGGCATGCTTCGTTAGATAAGCGTCCATGATATAATGCACAAACGGCAAGAAGTAAAAATTCCTCCTCTCGTAAATATGATATAATGATGCACAGTTTTGATTGACACTCTTACTGTCAGTGTTAATTCGATGGTGTGTATTTGTTGTTGCAATCGTCAGTGTCGTATGTAGAACTGCACTGCATCATACTGAGAACTGTTAGTAATCACCCCCCCCGCCCCCCTCATTAATAAGATCCTCACACACACCACAGTTCTGCACCACTCCAAAGTTTCAATTTCAATGTTGTATCAAATGTGGCCTTACAATAGCAATTGGTAAACAAACCTTTTAATAGTGTTACTTTCGGCGTCGCTCATTAGCTGTGTTTGGATTGATTAGGTAAACAAAAACCTTATAAAGAAAAAAAACATTCTTTTTGTGAGGCAACTTACTGTTTTCTCTCCTTTTATCTGTTCAGAATCTTGGCAGACTTCCTGCCTCCTTTCCTCCAGCTGTGTGCCAGTCCTATTTACGGTGTGAGAGTGATGGCCTCCAAGGCACTGGTCGCCATGACGCCCCCCTCAGAGTACATGAACATCCTCATCAATCTGACGGCCCGATTGCCCCGCGCACCGGAGCGCTGCTCGCACAACTGGCTCCACGGGCAACTGCTGCACATTAAAGCTCTCCTGGACAGAATTCTTGGCAAAGACCGGTGAGTCATTCAACTCGGCCTTATTCATTCACCAGATCCTTCAGGCTTTGACTCCCTGGCTCGTCCGTCTCCGCAGTGTGCCTGCAGCAGAGTTTCATGAGGTGGTGAGTGCCGTGGAGGCATCGGTGTGGCTTGCCACAGATGCTCAGCGCTGCCCCCTGGTGAGAGCAGCATATATTGCCATTGTGGCGTCACTGAGAAGATTTTGCTGCGAGGCTTTTCTCTCAAAGGTCTTTGACGTTCTCATACGTGAGCTACGTACACCCCAGCAGGGGCTTCAGGTGTGTGATACTATCGTGAGGTGTTTTTTTTTTACACATTCATGATGCATTACATTCGAACTGCAAAACTTGTGTTTGGACATTGACGGTTATTTCCTTCATTTCAGGTTGGCTTGCCTTCCTTCTATCAACGAGCCATCCAGTTGCTCTGCACCGACCCCAAGTGGGGGCGTGACCTCTTGGAAACGTTCGGAGCTGGGGGCTGTGAGCTGAGACTGGCGTTGATCACGTGGCTGGTGGAGGACCATGCTTCACTGAACACCCACTTGAAAGAATTGATCCAGAATATGCTGCAGGTGAGTTACAAGCTGAAAACTTTTAATAAGCTGTCTTGCAACATCATGTATAGCGAAGAGCACATTGTGAGGCCCACACGATATGTTTTGAAAAAAGTGAATTTGAGCCTTGGTAAAATCAATTTTCCATTATAATAAAACAGGATTTTTAAAAAAAATTTTGAACTATAACATGTTTTACTGCAATGGTCAAATAAAAGTCCAAATCAGTTCGAGTTGATTTGGGGTTCGCCGGTTAGACGGTAAACGAATAGCAAATGTGGATTTTGGGCACAAGCCCCAGTAAAGCTAAAATGCAGTTTTAAAACTGTCATTTGTAGGGCTGGGACGATACACTTTTGTCTTGATCCGATACGGATCCCGATACTTGGGTTGCGATCCGATACGTATTGCGACACCCAAATATTATACAAATATTTAAGTTGCTCGGGGCGCAGGTTAACAACTAATCACGGCTCGGCTTGCGAACGTCACGTGACCAAACTCGGAAAACAGGTGGCAAAAATGTTTTTTTTTTTTTTTTTTTTAACAAATCTGTTGGGTGTATACTCTTTTATCTTGAGCAGAGAGAAACATTTTACAACATATTCACTCTCTCTAGCACCTACACTCTTAATTGAGCTTTTCTTCAAAAAAGGCAAGATGCTCAGGAAGTATAGCTTAGGAATCAGGCACTTTAATTACTTGTAGAAAAACATATCAAACTGAAGGAAAGCGTCATAGTAAAGTTCATTGCTCTTCCAGTCCAGTTTGAGGGAGGCACTGTTGAGCCCCATTGGGGAGTACCGCAGGGCCCACCTCGCAGCCTTCGTAGCAGTGACGGCCACGGTGGATCCTCCCCTTCCACCAGTCCCACTTGAGGAGTCTGTTCTTCCGGAGATTCTGGATTTGTTATTGAGGGACCTTGAGGATCAGAGAGGCGGGTCGGAGTTCTTGTCCCAGGCTCTGCATGGTGCAAGCCTCCTGCTTTCCCAGTGGTTAGAATCCAATTTTACGCATTTCATTGTCTCCCCGCTTAGCTCTGACTTTCTTTATCTTCCTGCCTTAAAAAAAAAAAAAAAAAAAAAGTTCTCAGAATTCTTTAATCCAACGCTGGTGTGGCGTAATGGAGACTCATCGGTCCCCCGATGCTGCTGAAGTTCTTCGGACATCCTGTGCTGAAGCGCTGTGCGTGGCCGGCCTTCCCCTGACGAGCCGCGATCCCATTTCTCCAACGGTCATGATCAAGTACTGTCAGATGATGTCCACGCAGTCTTCCACGAACGCTTTTCTGCCGCTTTGAGGCAAATGTCAAATGTTTCTCATGCAGATTGCTGAGCACGGGCCTGTACTTGCTGCAGGACCAAAGCCAAGTGGTGAGGATGAAAGCGGCCCGCTTCATCTCCAAGCTGCATCGCGCCAGAGGAGGAGCCCAGAGGAGCGTCTACCTCGTGCAGGTCAACCTGGCTATACCGCTTCTGCTCCATCTGTTGGTGGAGGAGTGCTGGGACACAGCGGGTACACTGGAGGTGCTTCTCTGCCATGTGCCCCGCTCCGACCTGAGATCTGTGCTCAGTGAAATCGCAGACGGCGGGTGGGTCGCGACGCGGATTCGGCATGAGAATGGTCTCGACTGGTGCTTTTTGACCATTACGTTTGTGTCTTCCTCAGGTGTGGAAGCCTCTATGAGCAGGATGACCCCAATGTGTTTGCTGAGCCTTCGGTGATGTCTGCGCATGTGTTGCCTTACCTGCTGCTCCTGGCCGAAAAGCACTCCGAATCTTCGGCAACGGCGCAGCGCCTCGGCGCCTGGGCAGAGGAGAACGCCGCGCTGCTGCTGGACAACCTCACGTTTTGCAAAGGCCTCCAACCAGGTAGTCCACTTGTGTGTCTACATAGAACGAGTGTTGGGAAAGTTGCGTCCGAAATGTATAATGTTTTGATGTTTGTTTCTATCATTGGAAAAGTCATTTGTTATATCACACGACTGTATCGTGTGGTATTTGGGATTATTTTTCATCAACACAACTGTAGTAGTAGACTCGCTATTCTATAGGATGACATTTAACAAGACGACGCAGCAGATCAAAGCAATGACAACATTTTAAATGATGATTCTAATATGACAGTCTTACAGTATATCAAAGTGGAAGTCAACCCAGAGGTATTTTTTTCAAGAATATGTTCCCAGCAGGCCCACTAGGTGAAACACGTCATTCTGATTAATTTTTCAGTTGTGGAATATAAATTAAGCAGCAAAAATGCACTCGTTGGTTGGGGGCGGCCATTTTGTCTTCTGTGGACTGAAAATGACATCACAACTGCTCACAAGGACCAATCACGGCTCAGGTTCAGAAAACAGGTCAGCCGTGATTGGTCGTTGTGAGCAGATGTGATGTCATTGCCAGTCGACAGAAGACAAAATGGCCGCCCACGGAGACGGCTAAAAACGAGTAGATTAATATATATTCCACAAACGCAAAATGAATCAGAATGCCGTGTTTCAACTAGTGGGCCTGCTGCGAACATATTCTTGAAAAAAAATATATTGGGGATGACTTCCGCTTTCAGCATCTCTATTTTATTTTTTTTCGCCGAATCAAAAAGTACTGTATTTTATACTAATGTTGTCTGTTATTAACTCTGAGTTGCAATGTTTTTCCTTTTCTAGCTGAGACGCTGACACTCCTCACGGACCCCCGCTTCCACAGCACCCTTTGCGGCTTGCTAACAAGAGCCACCTTTCTTCTCCACCTTTCCAAAACTTGTGACGGTGTGCAACACCTTTGTGATCCTTCAGCCCTGCAGATGACGTTAAAGGATGTTTGCAGTCGTCTAAGTGAGCAAGGTGTCCACTTGGGATCTTCTCTAGCATCTGCTGCTGCCGGACTGCCACAGCACGGACTCTCAATAATAAGCAAAGATAGCTGATGAAATTTCGTGTGGATATTTGAGGTAGGGCTCCAACTTGAATGAGCAGTGCACCTGCTGCTGCTGCACCACGTCTACAGTGAATGGACTAAAAAAAAAAAAAATAATAATGAAAACATAGGCCACCCCTGTTTTCCGAATCTGAGCCGTGATTGGTCGTTGTGAGCAGTTGTGATGTCATTTTCAGTCGACAGCAAGTGTTGTTTTCGTCGACGATGACGAAAATATTTCGTTGGCGCCCCTTTTTTTTTCATGACGATAACGAGACGACGGCGAGCTAAACGTGGCCCTTTGACGACGAAAACATGACGTGAACGTACATGAATTTTCGGTGACGAGACGGGCCGAAATTGTTAGCGCGCGGTCCGTCAGACCTTCAAAATTTATGACATCCTGTCTTTCAAAAAATTGCAACGCTGTTGCAACCTATCCTCGTTTGGGCACGCCCACCGCCGGGACAGCACGCAGAGCGCACGCAGAGCGCACACCGGCACAAGAAAACAGGAACAGGTCTGCGGTCATTGGCCTCGGCTCACGCACACTGACACGCTTTGCTTTGACGGACCATGGCGACAGTGACAGCAAATGGGCTTAGCGGTCGGAAACGAAGGAAAGATGTGGACATACTTTCTGTACAACCCAGCAGAAAGAACAACACGATGCACTGCAGACAGTGGTAACGGTGAACTTGGCCACACAAATGGAAAGAATGACAAATCTCAAGCGACATCTGAGGGCTCACCACGCTGATTTTTTTTGTCCCAACTCGTCCTGTTAATATACTGTATACATTTACTTGCACTCTGTTATTCAACGATAGGCTTGTGATCAATTTCATTGTGCTTAAGGTTTTCCACGTAACTCGTGGCGCAAATGGGCTGACTTGAGGCATAAGTTATTTTTGGTTGAGCTAACGTCAAGGCTAATGTAAATTCGTTCGCTTGTTGTGTGTAAAGTCAAATATTAAAAGTAGATTAAGGCAGTGGTCCCTAACCATTTTTCTACCACAGACCGGTTGGTCCGTGTTGGGGTGTGTGTGTGTGTACAATAATAAACGCAAATCCACAATTTTTTTTTTATTTCACCAATATTGAATGACTTTTTAGTCATAGAAATGCAGTTAGCCACCAAATTACTTACATTTTTTGACGAATCAGTTAAAAAATGTATGCCTGAATGTATGTAATGTATGTACGAAATCTTGTATGCCTGTTTTTAATTAAAACAGACTAGAACCTTTTTGAATTTTCGCCGACTAAATTTACGAAAACTAGACTAAAACATTTTTGGGGAGTTTCTGTCGACTAAAACTAGACTAAATTTCGAATGCCTGCCAAAAACAACACTGGTCGACAGAAGACAAAATGGCCGCCTCCAGAGCTGGCTAAAAACGAGTGCAGTAACTCTTATTCCACAAATGCAATATTTATCAGAATGCCTTGTGGGCTTGCATGGAACATATTCTTGGGAAAAAAAAAAGTTTGCTTTGACCTCATCTTTATGGAAAGACATTTTTATATTGACTTCTCAATGTACTGTACTGCACTGATGACATAACAAAACACACTTTGTGATGCTAACCCAAATGTTTTCCTTAATTACTCAGTGGAATGAATTGTGTGTTTTGCTAGTTCTGAAAGTCTTTAACTCGGTGTTGAGCCTTGGCACAGGTGCCCGGGCTCACCGCTTTCCTGTGTGCCAGAACATTTGTGTCCATATTTGTTTGCGATGTGTAAGCATTCTCAGCATCATGCAGTGCATCAGGAGTGCCAAGCCGGGGAATACTCTGTTGTTTATGTGCTCCATTAGAGGCCTCGTGCCCACATAAATGTCCATTTCCCCAACCGCATGAGAGTGCTGGATGATGGACCGGCTCTGAGTTGACCGAGGATGGGCGCTCACTTGTTGACAACCCACACACGAGAAGAGTCTTACATCATCACATTGCCTCCTGCTTCTTCCTGAGGTGGGTGTGATAAATGACTCACTCACAGACACAGAGAGGACGTGTTGTTCCTTTTTTTTCAAACAAGATGATATTTTTTGACAATGACGCATAGTGATGAATCACAATATTTCCTTTTTTTTTTCAATAAAAGTGAGTCATTACATCTAGGATGTCTTTGTTTTCACACTTTCTATGACCAAAGTTTGACGCTAAGAACAATCGCAAATGATGGCTTCTCAACTTCCTCCACAAGTAGGCAAGTAGAAGGAACGCAATGTGAGGGTTCATCTGTTCCTTGCTGTTTGTTTCTCAAGCATATACAATACAATTGTGAAACATTGGGAAACTATGAAAGTAAAGTTCCAAAATGTCTTTGCTGAATGTGATTCTGCAACCTCTCTACGGCCTGCCTGCTTCCTGTTTAGTTAAGAGACCGACTATGGCGACGTGGAACAATGCCAAGTAGGTGCTTTTATTGGGTTTGTGTGCACACATTGAAGCACATGTTTACCATCTGGACTGGGAACGCGAGGGGGTGTTTTTCCATTGTGTCATAAACGTATCCTTCCTCTCAAAGAAGCCATATGCAATTACTGTACAATGCCATTTGTCAGGGAACTGCTGAGGTGCTATTTCTGCAATTCTTTAAGCTTCCAATAAAGCGGTCACTGTTACTTTGTAGCCAACTCACATTTGTTCCGATATTGAAACACAAACAAGTACACTCAAATGTGCAGTCTATGGCGCTGTGTGCTTTATATCCACGGGTTCTGTTTGTGTTGATGGCATGCTTCGGTTATTCCTCTGCACGTGCTGGGAAAGGGTCCCAGGACGCCCCCACCCTGCACCGCTGAATGCAGTGCATACAGATGCTGCTGTGTTTGCACAAGTCGTTGTCGGAAAATGTGACTGGCTTCTGTTTTAAAGGCTGGCCTGATGAACGCTGAGCATGTCACGGGTTGGCTGTTCTCATTATGCGCACTGCCAACAATGCACACCGACGAAGAAAAGGGATGTTAGGGAACATATGCACGGGGGCTGCCAGTTCTCGTCTTCTGCGGAGTCCTCCTTCTTTTTTTCCTTTTTTGTTTTGCTCAGTCCTCCTTCTGGCTCAGTGGAAAAACAGGCCTCGTGAGTTGCAGGGGAAGAACGCGGACACATGAGCGCCTACTTAGTGCCAGCTAGAACTGCACTTGGATTATAAATGGAAAGCAATGAGCCAATGTGGGTCAGAAGGGAAGCTATGTTGTTACATGAAAAGTAGTCCTACAGGTATAACGTAGTAATGGTAAACACGAGTGATTGAACCTGACATGTTTGTTCTCTCCAGGCTGCATGTGTGCATGTAATGGGGGTCCTCGGTTTACGACGAGGGTTCAGTGCTAAGGTATGCAAATCGGAAAGCACCCTCATTTCGCGTGTCCACTGTAACGCACCAGTAAAGTCATTGTGGTAAATATTTGTTGGCCATAAATATAAAATAATCAGGTTCAAAAAGAAAAACACCACATGATTTTTGCGCCTCGTCTGCACATTACAGTTCATTGCAAGCAAATACATAACCTCGAAATATTATTGTACTGTAAATATATTTACAGTAAACGTATGAAAATTGTGTGATTGACCATTTGTAACCTCGAAATATAATAATGATTTGAAATGACGTGAAGAACTAGCCAGGCCATACGTGTAGGCATAAAGCTCTAATGGGGCACTGCATTAGTCCGAAAGCACCGATCAGCGCTGACAAGTCGTCGTCAACATATCGTCGTGCACCGAGACGTAGTTGGTGACCGCGTGCGACCACCACGCGCTGAAATGTAATCGTGATGAGGGAGTTGGAGGTGGGCCACGACTGCATGGCCCGGAAATACACCGCCCGCTCGGGAAAATTCACATTTTTCCTCAATTCCCGACGCATGGCCACCCCACACCTTTTGCAATCTTGAAATGTCATAAACACTTCTAGACCACGAATACATGTAATTCAAATGAAAAACAGCAACTTTTCACGATAACGGAGCATGCCTTCCTCCGTGCACGACGACGGTATTCTTCCACCGCTGCGCAAAGTAGTTGCTCGTTGCCCGTTTGTAACCTTGAACGCGCGTATGTCGGGACCGTCGCGTGGACGTGTGCGTGAACGTGGTCTGGCTTTAGGACCTGGAGGTGTGTTTTTCTTCTGCTGCACTTGCAGCTCGCTCCTCGCGCAGCTCCTCCTCCAGCCCAAGGCTGTTTACTAGGAAAGGGGAGCTCGTCGTTTTGGCAAAAACAAGGGCTGAGACTTTCATCGAGAGGAGCAGTGTGTCTGTTGCCCTCAGCACAGGCTCGTTCTCTTTTGTTTAATGAAGAAAATCCCATCGTTCCAAATGAATTCACTTCGTCATTCGTGCTGGATATTTCTGTCTTTGCACGTTGTTTTCCTGAGCGCAGCCTTGGTGGACAGCAGCGTTTTAAATGCAGACCAAAGAGGTAAATAACCCACACTTTTTTCTTTTTTTTTTAAATACAGTGTTGAAAATGTGTTCATTTTATCATAACTATCATTATTATTTTCAATCAATATGTAATTTAGTCTCACCCCACACTTTGTTTCCCCGTCCTGTTTTAATCACAGCCTGTTCTCTCATGTTGTTGTTATTCTGCAGAGTGCATTGAATCCAATGGTGTGGGCTACAGAGGAGACAAGCAGAGTTCCTCCTCTGGCCTGACTTGCCTAAATTGGACCAACACGTCCACACAGTATGACCCTCACGCAGGTAAACATTCTACTAAACTAAATATTCATGTGGCTCAATAATTAGATCACAAGAAATCATGCATGCTATTGTTAAAGTGTTTGAATGCACAACAAGACTGAAAGCAAAACTTGTGGAATGCAAAGTCCATGGAGAGCCTTTTGGGCATTTATTCGATATTCTTGAGAGCCATCTTAATGTTCATTCATCGTCAATAGTCGTAACAAGTTGCAACTATGTCTGAATAGTTATATGTGTTCTGCAGTATGCCGTATTGTGTTTTTCCCACTACTGCATGACATTTCTTAACACTAGTAGGAAACTAGTAAATCAACTAGTCTGTTCCTAAATGTTACTAGTAGAAGAGAGTGTGTACTACTAATACATGGACCTTAAGATGGGTATGGAAGTTTATTTATGGTGTTAAAGGGCCTCCCTTTGCACAGCAGCAGCTGCTTCTTCTTGCCTTTGTCCCCATGGCGCCTTGCTCATTGTTGTGTGATGAAGTTGTGTGAATGATTAATGAGTCCAGCGCTGGGCAACCACAGCGGGACAAGTGCATGTGTGCGCGTGCGTTTGAATGAGGGCATCAGTAAAGAGACATGTGCTTCTATTGCTCCTTCCCGATGTAGGTGTGGGAGATCACAATTACTGCCGAAATCCGGACTCCTCTGAGAGGCCCTGGTGCTATATTACAAGCCCCGACGGGACGGTCCAGAAGCAGTTCTGTTCCATTGAGACATGTCAAGGTGACTTTTAACCTCCTCTCCTTGAGAACTGGAAATCACGGAAAAATTCCCTACCCAAAAAAACCCCCCCAAAAAACGGCTTGCTTGATTTGCAAAAGTGCCTAAAAGTGAGTTATGTTCTGGAGAAACATGATGACATTTTTGTGCAGCTCAAAAAAAGTTTCTGTTTGTGAGCCCGGAAAAATTGGCAGCCTGGTTTGAAACTTTGATGGATCACTGGTTCTCATCCCAAATAATTCAAGTGCAAGTAAAACAAGATTACCCCCTGGCCCCCCTCAGTGTTGTAGGTCAGTTGGTTAAATCTCCGTTAAAGCTAGAGTCGAATTTGCCCTTCGTTTCCTTCCTGTCTTAAACGAACAATAACACAGTTTTTATGTCTCAAAGTTCAGTCGCCAGACTTGTTTTTTTGTTTTTTTTCTTGCCACGCCTTACACAGCCCCTCATTGGCAGGCGGTGGCCTTCTCACCTTGGAGACAGAACCGTATTGGCTGCTCCACTTGATGATGTCACACGCTTCTATAAGTCGAGTTTGTAAACAGCCGACTTGTGCTTGCAAAGGAAATGGTTGATGTGGGAAAAAGTTAAAGCGCAGATGTGAAGGCCAATTCTCCTCTTGCTTATAAGCGCATGAGTATGCAGAGCATTTTTATGACTGGCGGCTTCCTTCCAAAAGATCATTTTCCAAATGTTTTGCAGTCACACTGCACAACAAGCGCAGGATCGCAGCACCCTTTCAGCTGCTCTGGCGTCAGTGGTCTTGTTATTGGAGCAACAGTCACCAAAACCACACATTATGATATACAATAACCATCAAGTAAAATAAGTGCCTCGTTTCGCTGGACACATTATACAGTACATCGAAATGTAGTGAACCCCCAGTTTATCACAGAGTAGATGTTTTTTTTGTTGTTGTTGTTTTGATAAAAAAAAGAAAACACCCATTTTAAATACATTGTAAATGTTTATTTCTATACAGAAAAAGCATAGAAAGTGTAGAAAATACTGTAAATATTGTGTCTGTTTTAGATACATGCATGTGTCTTTAATGCGGAAATCAACCCAAACATATTTTTTTCAAAGATTATTTTTCCCAGCAGGCCCAATTTTGCGTTTATGGAATATAAATTAAGCATCAAAATGCACTGGTTTTTAGCCATCTCCGGGGCGGCCATTTTGTCTTGTGTCGACTGAAAATGACATCACAACTGCTCACAACGACCAATCACGGCTGACCTGTTTTCTGAATCTGAGCCGCGATTGGTCGTTGTGAGCAGTTGTGATGTTATTTTCAGTCGACACAAGACAAAATGGCCGCCCCCAGAGATGGCTAAAAACCAGTGGATTAACACTTATTCCACAAACGCAATATTTATCAGAATGCCCTGTTTCAACTAGTGGGCTTGCATAGAACATATTCCTAAAAAACAAATGTTTGCGTTGACTTCCGCTCTTTAAGAGACAACGTGTGCTCACTGTGTTTTGTGCATCGGCTAATGTAGCTCTCCTTTCCCACAAATGAGGGCATTACGTACGGTGTACTTTAAAAACTCATAAAAAACAATCGCTTAAAGATCTGTTTTGCCGTTTAATGGCTGCAAACAATGAACTGCGATACATTGGGGGAAGACAAAACCACATTCATAAAAGACTAAAGATGCTAAACTTCCTTTATACTTTTCACTTGAGGAGAATGAGGCAAAAAAACATTGAATTAGTGTTACCTGGGTGAAATCTAATTCTATAAAGGCGGTCCTTGCTTCACGGACATGCCCGCGAGCTTCATGAGGTGTGTTATGGAAAATTGACGGACTTTGTGAGGTTCCACTGTAGCTGCTTGATAATGAATTTGACATGAAATTGTCTACGTACATTTATGAAACGTAGTCTTCATGATGGACAGAAATACAGTAACAATGTTAGAAAGCAATCCTGACCGACTGAAGGCTTTGGCTAATGTGATGATACATTGGCAAAGTCCCAAGCTTTAATAGTCATTAACAGCGATGCTGCTTTGTTGTGTCTCCAGAGCTCACTTCCACCAAGGCGTCGGAGTCGGCCGAGCCAACAGCGGCCGCTCCCTCCCTAGATACTGAGCTCCCGTCAAAGACGCGCCCATCTTCAGGAGATGGCGCCGCCGTGCAGCAGCCAGTGATGGGGATCAGCCAGCGAGTGCGCACCGGACCCAAAAAGAAAAAGGATCTGGGCACGCTCGGTATGTATGTAGCTTTCCGAAAATATACCGGATGATCTTTATAGACTCTAACTTGCTGTTTGCTGAATGTCCTTTTCAGGCTACGCCCTCGGCATCATCATGATGGCTGTTATAATTGTTCTTGGGGCGAGCATCACGTTGGGCTACTTCTACAAAAGGTCAGTGTCGGAACATGGGCATCTAGGAGGAATAAGAAGAGAGAGGTTGCAAAAGTATTTCGCATTCTCTACTTAATGGGAAAATCAACCCAAAGATATTTTTTTTCAAGAATATGTTCCCAGCAGGCCCACTAGTTGAAACAAGGCATTCTGATAAATATTCGTTGGGCGGCCATTTTGTAACTTCTGTCGACTGAAAATGACATCACAACTGCTCAGGGCTTAGGTAACGACCAATCACGGTTCAGCTTCAGAAAACAGGTCAGCCGTGATTGGTCGTTACTTGAGCTGTTGTGATGTCATTTTCAGTCGACAGAGGTGACAAAATGGCCGCCCCCAGCGATGGCTAAAAACGGGTGGATTAACTCTTATTCCACAAACACAATATTTATCATAATGTCTTGTTTCAACTAGTGGGTTTGCATAGAACATATTCTTGAAAAAATATGTTCATTTTCCTCTTTAAGTAGAAGTACAGATACTTCAAAAAAAAAAAAGAGTTAAATTGTCAGAGGAGGTTGAAAAAAGTAACAAACTTATTTTGACCAAAGAGCAAGGTTAACGAAAACTGACAAAATAACAAAACTAAAATTGAAAAGACATTTTCATTAACGAAATAAAAATGATAATGCTTTAAAAAAAATTTAAACTAACTGAAACTACATCTTATGCTAATAAAGCTAACTAAAATGAACAATAGTTATAGTGAAAATGTCCTGTTTTCGTGTTTGTTAATTAATTGTGTACATGATCTTGCAGAGTTTCTTTTAAATGTATTCATTGTTCGCTATTGCTGAACAGAGAATATGTTCTATTCAAGCCCACTAGTTGAAACAGGGCATTTTGGTAAATATTGCATTTGTGGAATAAGTGTTAATGCACTCATTTTTAGCCATTTCTGGGGGCGGCCATTTTGTCTTCTGTCCACTGAAAATGACATCACAACAGCTCAGGGCTCAGGGAATGACCAATCGCGGCCGAGCTGTTTTCTGAATCTGAGCCGTGATTGGTCGTTGTGAGCAGTTGTGATGTCATTTTCAGTCGACAGAAGACAAAATCGCCCCCCCCCCCCCCAGAAATGGCTAAAAACAAGTGCATTAACACTTATTCCACAAACGCAATATTAATCAGAATGCCCTGTTTCAACTAGTGGGCTTGAATAGAACATATTCTTGAAAAAAAAACAATGTTTGCGTTGACTTCCGCTTTAAGAACAGAAAAAGGTAGACTTCTTTTGTGTCCTGGTGAAAGAAGAGCGTTTAGTCTATCATTTGTGCATGTGTGCACGCGTAAGAGAGTACTTCACTGCTAGAGGCAACAGTTCAAGTTACAGAAGCACAATGGCTTTATTATTATTATTTTCCAGCTTTAAGCTTTGCGTTGGCCTGTGTCATTACAACGCTGCATTTTTTTTTGTAACTTTAATGTCTGTGTTGTTTGCACGCGATGCCACAAAGAACATGCTGAGGAGGGGTGGCAGGATATGAAAGTATTTTTTTAAAACTTATTTCAGGTTCTTGACGATAATGTGGAGGAGACATTTACTGCCATGTAGTCCAAATGACAATGAGTTGCTTACGCGTTTGGTTACCAGATAAGCTGTGTATTTGTTCTCTATTTTTAGTGGCTGATTAATTAGGAGGAGAAGAATGTTACATCATGGTCTTTTATGTGCAAGAACAGCAGGATCCTTGTCTCTCATACAGACACAGTACAAATAACGCATGAAGCAGGAAGGGATGAATATGGTTAGAACATGTGCCTCACAGTCAAAGGTTCTGAGTTCAACTCCTGTACAGTGTACGGACTCTGTTTTTGTGGGTTATCTCCTGGTACGACGCGCGAGTTTTAGGTTAGGTTCATTGAAGACTCAGAATAGTCCGTAGTTGTAAATGTTTTTTGTTTGTATGTGCCCTATGATTGGCTGGCGACCAGTGCAGGGTGTACTTGCCCTCTTGCTCAAATGTCAACTGGGTAGAAAATGAATGGACAGAAAACAGACAGGTTGAGGACAACTGTGCTTGTCCCGTTTGGATCTTGATCAGTACAAATATGGCTCAGCCTCCAAATAGACGAGTCATGCCAGCTTGTCCCGTTCACCATCTGCCACTGTTTCCACTCAAGGCACGTCACAGCACTTTTATCTGAGGCTCACAAATAAGCACGAGTCTGCCTTTGGCTGAACAGTATTGAAGTGAGATCCTTTAAAAGTTAAGCAGTTTTTTTTTTGTTTTTTTTTTTTTGCTAAAGTACTTTGCCCTGAGCAACATGGGATTTCTGGAGATAATTTGCAATTAAAAACAGCACAGATCAACAGCTACTAGAATTACTGTATCTATCAGCCAATCTGTGTGCAGGCTCCAGGCATCTCCTTACTCTAATCTATCTAATCTATCTATCCATCTATCCATCTATCCATCCATCCATCTGTCCATCTGTCCATCCGTCCATCTCTCGTTTTTTTCCACAAAAATCTGATTTCCGATTTATTTATTTTTTTAATTCTCTTTGCTCATAGAAAAAAGCAAATGATAATGACGTTTTAAACAGGTTTTGATTTTTTTTTTTTCCCCTCCGGGCACTAAACAAGCTTTGAAAATGCACCCCTACCAACCTCCCTAAGCATTAACTTGCAACTTCCATATAAATATTTTTTTGTCTTTACAGATAATGTGAAAATTTTTTTTTTTTTTTCCTGATTTTTTGGGGGTCTGGAACATGTATAAAAACAGGATTCTTAATAATTGACATTCTAAATTAAAATTTAAAAAATACATGAAATTAAAAACTGTACTGGTCCTGAAGAGTAACATTGCACCCCCTCCAGCTCTCACGCTCTCTTTTCTCAAAAGTTGTACAGATAGCTTGGACGCAAATTCCTCAGCTCAGAAGTTTCCAACCAGTCTATAAATGACTCCTTTTGCAACATGCACTGTAAACGGGCGCCTCATCTTTCACAGTATTCAGCGCAATTGATTCCATCAGACGTTATTGCCATATGGAAAACAAAACAGTGTAATATGGCTCCGCCCATGGTTTGTCCTTCTTTGCAGAGATTAAAGTCGACTCACTTTTTCGAAAAATAGTCATAAAAGGGATCAGAAAAGTTGCTAACTCGCTAATGCTGACTTTGGTTTGGTTTGGTTTGGTACGCTAGCTCCATTTTGTACTCGAGCATTTTGTAAAACTATCTCAACTGGAATGTACTTTGAACTACGTGCTTTGAAGCCGCAAGCAAATCTCTGTACAGCGGTGCCTTGAGATATGACCATGCTCATAACTCAAAAGAACTCAAATGTCAAATCATATTTCCCCATTTAAATGAATGGAAATTCCATTGATCTGTTCCACCCTCCCCCAAAAAATCCAACAAATGTTTTCAATGATTTAAATAGGAAAATTAGCACTCTATAAATGAGTACTTTATTTAAACAACAACCAGAGAGTAGTATTAAATTAAGAAAAATGCAAAGAAATTAAAATATTTTTTGCTTCAATTCAAAAGTGGACATTGTGCTGCTCGTCCTGGTGTGTGAACCTTGAGTACCTCGGGAGCAGTATAATAAAAGCATACACAGCGCTGTAAGGTGCTGTAATATTGGTTGTTCTTTGCAGAGGATAAAGAATATATGGCATCTTCTTATATGGTCTAAATGTGTTGCTCCGCGGATTGTGTTCAAAATCTGTCGCCTAAGGGTAAGAACAAAGCAACACAGATGCTACTTGTTAGCCCATCTTTGATGTTTCCCATTATGTCTTAGCATTAGACTAGCGGACTTGTTCTGGTTTTGTGGTTGTTTTAAGTACACAACGTGTAATTCTCTTTGTTTATGTATAGTTTAAAAGTAGACTTCAACCGGGAGTAAGCAATAAAAAGCTTGAAGCAAGCACTTGGTATCTTCTCTGAAGACTTGTTCACTTTCTGCCAGACCGACGCTTGTTGTAAAGTTAGTCGACTTCACTGCCATTAAGTAGCACTCGTATCTCACTGCACCACTCGATACGGTTCGAGTCAACATAACGACGCAACGTGTTCTTGTGCAGGGGCCGAGACCTGAAGAAGCAGCACGAGCAGCGAGCGTATGAGCGGGAGATGCAGAGGATCACCCTCCCCCTGTCGGCCTTCTCCAATCCCACGTGCGAGCTAGTCGACGAGCGCACCGTCGTGGTGACGGCCAAGCACGAAACCACCCCGGTTGAGGAGGAGGAGGAGGAGGTGGAGGGCGCGGACCCCCTCATGGGCCAGCAAGCGGGCACACCTGGCGCTTGAATCAGGACTTCACGAATATGTTCTTCTAAATCTAGCGGACCAAAATGACCCCCATGCCTGTTTGGAGTCAGGAAGCAGTTTGACCTGCGAACTGATGCCCCGCCCCGTTCCTTTTTACTTTTTGCCTACATGAGGCAAATATGGACATATTTGCAAAGGAGAGGGAGCCCTTCCATATGTATTTTGATATATTTGATAGCCAAAAAATAAGCTGGTTGCCTGCCCCGTTTATTAGGAGTACCACAGAGACTGTCAGTGTTCCAATAAGCGTGAGATGAAGCCATTGACAGGAAGCGAGCCTTTTGTTTTCTACATACCACGTGGAGAAAGTGGACTCCCAACTGATGAATATGTGATGAATTGCCATGTGCTTTGACCCGCTGGCTGTGCCGAGGGAGAACCATGTACCGATCTAGATTTGTACAAAGTGTGGGTATGCGTGTAAAATAAGGCAAAAAAAAAAAAAAAAAAGTCCACGGAAAACAAAAAGACTTCCCCTTCCAGAAATGCCTTAGCATGGTACTTGACTTGGGAATGTACTTTGAGAGAGGGAGATGTGCTTTAGTTCCACAGGTTAAGGAGTGACAGGGAATATGTTTCTCTCAGGAAGCATGAGAGGCAGTTAAGTTGGTCCTCTGGATGACATCACACTGCCCGGCCTCAGCGCACGCAGCAAGGCACCCGCCGAACACGAGGTCGTGCCTTGAAGGCTCACGGCTGCTGCAGGGGCTTGCTGGCATTTTACCCACATGCTATTTGTGACATAAACACACTCCGCTAAATGTGCTCTCCCAGATGCATGTACCTGTCGTGTTTGCATCCTAAATACTATTCATCAACACGCCAAGTCTACTGCGTCACTGGAATCTTTGATTACTGCTGTTCAGTTGTTTTGTGTACCGACTTGTTGTCTTCGTATAACGCGCATCCCAAAATGCAGTTGCATTGAAATTATGTGCGTGTATTTGTGTTTGCTTTTCAGTGAGACTGAAATAAAAACAGATGTGAAAACTGGTATGTTTATTCATTCGTTGAAATTCATAGATGAAACGATTAGTCAACATGGAAAACTTGAAACGCCCCCTGCTGGCCATTCTATGTTAACTACGGTCATTCAAAACTACACGTTTGTGTCGCCTGAGAAGAAAGCAGTACTGTATTGGTGTCATTTTTTTGTGTGTGTGTGTAAAAGTTGGGAAAAAAAATGTGAAATTTAGTATGAACACATTTATCAACAAATATACAAAAATCTAGAAACATTGCAGATATCCCCCGACGAAGCAGATATTTGGAGATACAATTCCTCACTACGAAGATAAATACACAACTTTAAGAATGGAAACGAGTCAGAGGTCAACAAAGTATCACATTGAACACTAATAACGACCAAGTCCACTAAACTAATAGTGATGCTTTATCATTTTTTTGTTCACTCCAACATGTGTAAAGATTGACAAACAAAGTAAGAACATCACAGTATTTCACTCCTGCAGGAAAAACATAAAATAGTAACATGTGGTAGTGTCCAAATAACCTCTACAAGTCTCAAAATGTATGTGAACACATTGTCATTGTTACTGTTCAGAGGTCTTGTAAGAAAGTTTTGCCCTTAAAGAAACCAGACCCACTGCAATGACCTATTATTCAATCATCAAACTAGAGAATTGCCGAGCTTAACCAGTTGTGTACGTATTTACTCAGGAAACGCTTGATTATTAAATATCAGTGGTAACAGTTAGTTGTCAGTACCTTGACGCTACTAAAACAGCTAATAAAAAGGCAAATCGACATCCACAGTGAATTGAAATGTCTAAAATCTAAAAGTTTCCATAAAAAAAAAAAAGACCTCACATTGAGCCATATGTACAAAATCTACATTAAAATGGATGTGAAAATAAATAGAATCCAGTTCTTCTGTATAAAACAGGTTTTGAAGACCATAGTGTCTCATCAAGCCCTTTATGAAAACTAAAAGCAGCTGGTGTATGGGAAACATGACCTAGGTAATAATTTGCCAACAAAACAAAATATGAATGTAACATGTGAGAAACTGCTACAAAAAGGTAAAAAGTGCAAAGATCTAGCAACAACCTTGCATTTAACTTGAATGAGCGGTGAAATCAACACAGTCCCCCCCTGCTCCAAATAATTCAACTGTTGCTGCCTGCATTTTGTTTCCTCAGAGTGGAAAGACAGAAGCGGTGGAGGGAGGGATCCCTCTGCTGGGCAAACATTGAGCATTGAATTTCACAAACCGCGGCATAATGAGAACAAGAGTTGTCTCCCCCCGCCCCCGACTCATCAAATGTGGCGGAATTTGCGTTTGGAACGAGACCACAGGAAGCTGCGTATTGCATTTCTGCGCCGTGAACATGACAAGAAGACCGGTGTGCATTCAATCAAAGTGTCAAACGTTAACAACCGTCGTGGTGAAATGCATCCCTTCCACTTGCACTCCGAAACTAGAGCGGCCCAGCAGGCTCCTCAGACGGCCTGGGCACGGTTTTCCCCTCACCGTTCCATGTTGTTGCTGCAGCAGGTCGGAGGGGTTACGTGGCTTGAAAAGGAGGGCGGGTCTTAAGTGGCATTATCTGATGCGCCGGAACAGTCCGGGGGAGCCGCTTCGGGGGATTGCGGCTCGTCTGGGCTCGGCGCCGGGGGGGGACCGTCTTTGGGCCAGTGGAGTCGACTCAGACTTTGATGGAGTTCGTCTAATTCAGACGGGAGAGGGATGCCCAGCTCCTGGTTGAGGGACAGAGCTTTGAAGCAGTCCTCCAGCTTCTGGAAAGGTGGACTACAAAGGAAAGCGCACGGGGGATTAGAGGTGCAAAAAAATTCCAATTTGACAATGCAAACAACTTAGACTTGACTTGACTTTATTGATCGCTTTGGGATGACTCCCTCTGGGAAATGTGCATTTCCAGCAGCAATAAGAACAAAGAGGCAAAAAAAAAAAAAAAAAAAAAATAGGGAGGAAAAAATAGTCATGTAGACAGGAAGAGCAGAAAAAAGTAAAGAAACACTTTAAAAATGTTAAAGGAAAATAAAAAATAAAAATAATCAATAAATACATTTATTACACATTGAATAAGTTAATGTAGTAATGTAGTTAGTGAAGCGCAATCGACGCTTCCCCCCCCCCCGTGATCAACTTGTGATCCCTTTGCTCTTGCAAACTTTTCCACCCATCCCACTTTCTGCTTTAGTCCACAACCAAGCTTATTAGCGTTAACAAATGAAATAACTTTACGCAATTCATACAAGTGAGAGTCCTTTAAAAACAACGCTAACCAACTGAACCTCAACTTTATGTTTATAAAAGTAAAACCAACAATGGGTGCAACATCTGCAGTGATGCAGACTCTGCATCGGTCGGCAAAGCTCTCGATTAATCGGTCCGGCCACCTTCCTACCCTCACCAAAAGAACACGATCCTAGATACAAGTGGCCGGAATGAATTGGCTCGGGCATCTGATTAGGACGCCTCTCTGGTGAGGTGTCCCACGGGAAGGAGGCCCTGGGGTAGAACCCAGGATACGACGAAGAGATTATGTCTCCCGGCTGGCCTGGGAACGCCTCGCCCCCCTCCCCCCTTGAAGAGCTGAATGAAGTGGCTGGGGACAGGGAAGTCTAGGCGAATTCAATGGATGGATGGATTGCTCTTGCTCTCTCTCTCCATACATGAAATGTATGGAACTAAAAGGGTCTCACCGGTTGTCTGGCGTGAGATCACAGCATGCCACAGCCAGCGGAAAGAACGCGGGCGGACAGTCATCGGGCAGGAACTTCTCCACAAACTTTCCCACATTCAGTCCAAAGTCCAGAGTTCTGGGTAGACATTCCGGATCCGCGTAGACCTTTCCGATTATCTGGATCACAGGATACGCGGGTGACAAATATCACCGGTTTAGGGTTCTTAGCTCAAACCACGCCCGCATTTCGTTTGTCTCCGTTCTCACCTCACAAAGAACAATTCCGTAGGAGAAGACGTCCACCTTCTCATCGTAGCGTTTACCTGAAAGCCAAGCAAACGCTGGATTGAGCAACCTCGGTCACGCTTTACAGACACCGAATCGGCGGCGGTTTTGTTGCACAACGCTCACCATTTAGCATTTCTGGGGCCATCCAGTAGGGGTTTCCAACCACGGTGTACCTTTTTTTCCGGTCGGTACGTCGGAAGACCCTCTTCTTGTTAGAGTTCTTTTCAGGTGACGGCTTCACTTTCTCTTCCACGATGAGTCGGGATAATCCGAAGTCAGCAACAACCACAGTGTTGTCCTGTTGACGCATTCGTTTGGAGTGCGATGCTGTACAAACTTGCGAATGCGTCGCTAGAATGCGCTTTTGCCACCTACCAGTTTAACCAGGCAGTTGTGAGAATTGAGGTCTCGGTGTATGATGCTCGTAGAATGAAGGTAGGACTGAAGCAAAGACGTTTGGGGAAAATGTCAAGAGCGAAATAGCTTGTGCAAGTCGAGGATTTTTCAGATTTTTATGACGTCGAAAAATAGGCACGTTGAGATACATGTGCAATGTGTTACATAGTCAACCTGAAATGTCATGAAATGCGCAACATGAATATATGGCACTGCATCTTTAAAGCGGAAGTCAACCCAAAGATATTTTTTTCAAGAATATGTTACCAGCAGGCCCACGAGTTGAAACGTGGCACTCGGATTAATTTTGCGTTTGCGGAATATAAATTAAGCATCAAAATGCACTCGTTTTTAGCCATCTCCGGGGCGGCCATTTTGTCTTGTGTCGTCTGAAAATGACATCACAACTGCTCACAACGACCAATCGCGGCTGAGCTGTTTTCTGAATCTGAGCCGCGATTGGTCGTTGTGAGCGGTTGTGATGTCATTTTCAGTCGACAGAAGACAAAATGGCCGCCCCCAGAGATGGCTAAAAACGAATGGATGAACACTTATTCCAATATTAATCAGAATGCCCCGTTTCAACTAGTGGGCTTGCATAGAACATTTTCTTGAAAAAAAAAAACAAAACAAAAAACAAATGTTTGGGTTGACTTTCTTCTTTAAGTGCATGTTACATTTACATTACAATTAGGGCCCGCAAACAGTTCACTCATATCGTCCTTGTGTGCAAACAGCCTACTCACCATGCCGGACGCGATGCTCTTTGCAAAGCTCACCCTTTGCTCCCATGGAAACGGGTCCTGCCAAGACAAAAGTAAGCCAAATGAAAACACAATTACGATGGTTAGAGAGTCAAGATCTTGGCCGGCCCGCGAGGCCCCGTTCAAGATTCTAACAGTGACGAGTTGACGTACTTTAGATCCGCAACATCAAACTGTTTGACCTCTGCTCTTAGTTCTTCTTAAGCACTAAACTTACCTAGACACTATATAAATGTATATACAAAAAATAAGCCTGACGACTGACCAAAAATGAAGCAGGGGTTGTTGCTTTTTTTTTTTTTCTTTCTAAATTGCATTCCGCCACATCGCGATGACGATTTTGATTGAATTTGATGGATTCTTCAGCCCTTGTTCAAACGCACAGTGTCTCGGATGAAGTCCTTGAGTGTGCCTCCTTCGATGAACTCGGTAATCAAATTGAGCCTCTTGTCCTTGTACAGCACACCGATGAACTTGAGGACGTGAGGATGGTCCAGGCTCCGCATGACTTTGACCTAAAGATTAGTAAGAAAAAAAAAAGGTGATGATTGATAATCTGCATCAGGCAGCTAATGGCGAAATTTGACCCAAACAGTGAATGCCAAAATCAACCATATCCAACAAGACCGGGGGGGATAAAGTTCCGCACACAGCATAAAACAAAGAGATTGTTGTCGGAACATGTGGCGCTCTTTCCGCACAAGATCGAATACATCACAGTGCAGTTTTGTCGGTGAGGAAGCGACCGATTACCTCCTTGAGGAAAGTTTTCTGGGTCTCCTCGTCACAGCGCAGCAGCTCCTTCATCACCATCACCTCTCCTGTGGCTTTATGAGTGACCTGGCAAAGCCAACAAAAGAAAAAAAAAGAGCACTTGCAACTCGACGATAGCCGTGGGGGTGGCGGGGGGGGGGAACTCGTTGGTGAGGGTGCAGCGAAGGAGGCGGGACCTTGATAGCCTGTCCAAAGAAGCCTTTTCCCAAAATCTCGCCGTGGATGAGGTCGCACGGCCTGAAGATGCGATGCGAGCAGCTGGCGGACGACCTCAAAGATTCGGAGCGTCCGATGTCTCGGGTCATGAAAAGATGCTCTTTGGGGGAATTGGGTCCAGGGGACTTGCATATGCTGTTACTCCGCCTGAAACGGACAAGGTGCATCGACTCTAGGCTAACATCGGCAAGCTGCGCAGTTTTTCTGGCTAGCTACCTCAAAGATCTCCTCTTCAGTGCGCTGTGTTCCACCTCAGTTCTCTCCAGGACGGCGTTCGGCGGCGAGGAAAGGCGCATGCGGGACGTCGCCGGCGCCCCCAGAACGTCCATGGACGATTCCAGCCGCAGCCGGTCCAAACGTTGCCTCACCGGGTCATATTCGATGAGCAGCTGCAATGTTTGACTGGTGCGATGAATGAGGTCATCCACCTGAACAAAACAAAAAAAAAAGGCTCTTCATCAAAATGACTTTACGGATACTGTACAAACTCAGCCGTCAAATGTGTTGGATTATCACAACGAGAGAGGTTTTGATCGAACCGGTGCCAGCGTTGAAGCAGCAAAGAAAACGAATGGATGGAGAGAGCTGCGGCAAATAAGCTCACTGAAATATTAGTAGCGCGGTATGACGGAGTGCACATTTGCACCAAATCAACTGAACTACGACCTCAATAATAAACAAAGCAAGGCTCCTCGGTTTACAATGCTCTGTTAGTAACGTTATGATTAAAGTCCGTACAGTATCATTTGTATGAAAAGCACTTCTAGGCCAGAAGTATATAATAGGGCTGAACAAGTCTTCCGATTGACATTGCGATGTAGTAGAATGCAATTTCCACATTTCCAAATCACCAAGCCTACAATTTGGGCAACAAAAATTAAAAAAAATTGTTTCATTTTGCTCAGCTGATATGTATTTTCTACATGTAGTATCCACAGTGTGTGTGTGTGTGTGTGTGTGTACATACATATACATGTATATATATATATATATATATATATATATACACACATATTACTGTATATGTCTATTTTGTATATTTATTTATATAATGTTAGTGCTTAAGAAATGCAGTGCTCACATTAATAGATAATGTTTTCATGAAACGTGAAAAGTTGAAGTGATATAGCCACAGATTCATTTGCAGTTGTCCAGTTGGCGTAGTGCACTCTTAAAATAGTCATAGCAAAAATTGGTAAGTTAACAACTCTAATGAATGTAAACTGTTGATCATCTTAATTCGCGGTTCATTTGTCTTTATTTTAGCATAAGCCTAACTTTTATTTAAAATAACGTTGTTGTTTTTTTTTATTGTAATTAAGATTTATTTACGGCTTGTATTTGTTAAAAAAAAAAAAAACCACATGGGGGAAGAAAAGGACCATGAAAAAATCAACTCATATTAGAGTGTAATCATAATATTGAGGGTGGGAAAAAAAAAAAATCACAATTACATGTATAACGGCAAGTACTCCTGTAACTGTGTTCCAAGTGACCACATAGAGTATTCTTACCAATTCATTGCACATAAACAGAAGAACCCCTATAACTGTTCAACAATACTTTTATCGGATGTCATGCTGTCTATGTACAGCAGATGTCTGCCAAGTGCCTAAACGGGAGCGTCGCGGTTGACTGGACAAGCGGCGAGAGGAACGTTTTTTCATATCACAATCATGATGCGAGAGTGAGACTGTGAGAACGCAAAGTCTCAAAGCACTGTCGACATTGCTCACAACATCCTCTCCCTGCTGAAGAATGCACTAATGATGGCGGAATGAATGGAATGGCAAAATTCCCAGGTGCTGTTGATGCACCGAAAGAGCGAAAGGGAATTTTTGCTTCGCGGTGAGGATGAAAGAAGTTACACTCATTCGAATGTATACGTCAAGCCCCCCCCCCCCCCCGGCCCCCCGAGCGAATCTTTTTGGATGGGAAAGTGTGCAAAGTCACCTCTTCCTCCAGCAGCGTCCCCACCGGAACACCGTTAATCTCAAGGATCCTGTCTCCGACGTGGATGGCGTTTCGCACCTCGGGGCTAATGAGCATCCCTCGCACCCTGGTAGTAAAACAACACCTCGTATCATGTCAATGAGCATCTCTTTGACCCTGCCGGGAAATATTATGCAGAGGCACGTCGGCTGACACGTGTTTATGCAGTATGAGGGTCAGACATGATGAAAGGGTTACGCTCACAAAAAAAAACAAAAACAAAAAAAAACAAAAAAAACAAAAAAACAATGCTGATCAGAAAGTCTGTGAAAATGTCACCCCCGCACCCAAGCTGAGGGTCACTCACTCGGTGACTTGGACGCTCGCCGAACCGTTGACGTCGCGCAGCAGCGATACGGACAAGCCCCTCTTGCCGTTGGCCGCCGACGGCATTGAGATGAGCGTCACCGTGTGGGGGAGGGAGTCCAGGACGGAGTCATGCGAGCGCTTTTCCAACATGGGCGTGAGGATCACCTGCTTGTAGCACTTCCCGCTGCGTTACAAAAGCGGACGGGGTGAGAATACCGTACATGTGCCGACAGGCTGCTGTTTGAACTTTCGGCACTCCACGGGAGTGGCGCCGATGGAGCAATGGAAAATGACTAATAACGACGGATACGTAGACATTGAACTGTGAATCCATTGTTTAGCGAAACAATGGGAGATTACGAAATATTGTGGCAAAACAAAAATTTGCGGCTTACAGGTCGATTGGGCTGCAAGCCCTCCGTGACCCAACTTTGGATAAACGCAAGACGGGTGGATGGAATACAAATTCAATTGTACTTCTGGCGGAAGGAAACTTTCCTTACACGCTACTTTTAAAAGTGACAATGACATTTGTACTATGTTTCATTTCATGTAATATTGTACCAATATCTTTATCATTTCGGCTCTGGGTATTGTACAGAGATTTTTTTTTTTTTAATATATCGTGCAGCACCAGATATCTACTGTGAAAAAATCCACGGCCAAGCAGGCAAATTACAAATATAGAAAATTTGACAAATATTCCCCGAGGTGGCCAAAAATTGTACTCAAGTAAAAGTACTGTTACTTCAGAATAATATGACTCAAGTAGAAGTAAAAAGTAGTCATCCAAATAACTATTTGAGTAAAAGTAAAAATAGTACTTGGTGAAAAAACTACTCAAGTATTGAGTAACTGTAGCAACGTCTCATTTATTTGTTTATTTATTTTTTAAAACGACCATTCAATCAGACGAAAATACAAAATAATCATCTTCAGGCAAATTAAAGTCACTCCAATCAATAAAATGAATAACATCGAATTAAAGGATAGCTTAAAATAACCTTAAGGTAAATTCAAGTGCTCTAATAAACAATAAAAATAATAATAGTATAAATAAAAGAAATCAATTAAGCGCAAGTAGCACAAAATTTAAGGCCCTGTACTTTTTTTTTTTTTTAAAACAGACTCCGCAGGCAGAACAAGGTAGCCCATGAACCCGTATAAACTGTGTGCGCGTGTGTCTGCGTGTTTCAGTCTGTGCGTATGTGACAAAACGTGCGAAAACAAACATCCCCACCCCCCCCCCCGACCCCCACAAAGAATCACTCAGTGATGTCACCGAAAGCGTTAACGGTAGTTGGCGCTCAAGGTTCTTGCAGTGAAGCTGCGATCGTTTAGCAATGCAAGGTAAGCATTTTAATAAGAGGCTGTTCTTTTTTCGAATGAGAACTATCAGAGACGACGTTCAGTGCGACGCAGTGGACACAGGCCCTCCCGCGACTTACCAGTAGAGTTTGGAGCGCTCCACTAAGGCGTAGGTATCCCGGTCCTCAATCACCACCTTGCAGCTGAGACACACAAAGCACTCGGGATGATACTTGTGTTCTCCAGCCACCTGGAAACAAAAACGCAGTGTCGTTGACTTTTTCGCTTCATTGTGTCCTTTCCCTCTGCCGCTAAAAGAAGGCTTCCCCGTCAAGCGTTGGTCTTAGGCACTCCCCGCACTGAACACACCTGCTTCGGTTTCAGCCAGTCTGGAATCAGCTATGATTTCACCTCCGCGCGGAACAACCGAGACAACCCGTCTGGTTTTTCAACCCCTGAAAGTGATCAGTCACGTGCGCAGTCTTGTTCACACATCTTTCCGGAATGCACGCTGCGCCCCTCGGTGTTCTTTGCTCTCGCGCAAGGTGAGCTAATGCATCGGTGTTCACTTCAAAAGGAAGATCAAGCAGTTGAAGTACTGTCAACACAAACATATATTTTTTTTCAAGGATATGTTCTACGCAAGCCCACCGGTTGAAACAAGGCATTCTGATAAGTATTCCGTTTGTGGAATAAGTCTTAATCCACTGGTTTTTAGCCATCTCTGCGGGCGGCCATTTTGTCTTGTGTCGACTGAAAATGACGTCGCGACTGCTCGCTACGACCAATCGCGGCTCAGATTCAGAAAACAGGTCAGCCGTGATTGGTCGTTGTGAGCAGTCGCGATGTCATTTTCAGTCGACAGAAGACAAAATGGCCGCCCCCACGGATGGCTAAAAACGAGTGAATTTTGCTGCTTAACGTATATTGCGCAAATGCAAAATTAATAAGAATGTCGTGAGCATATTCTTGAACAAAATATCTTTGGGTTGACTTTAAATATGAAATCCGGTTGCTACATGGTAATGTTAAGAGACGCTCAATGGAAAGTTTACGGCTGCTGTGAAAAAAAAAAAAAAAAACATAAAACAGACTCTTTCCAGCCAAACCTCAAGGCAATCTGTCCATAAAGACTTGCAAGTTACTGAATGAAGCTGGCATTTCATTTTCTTAATATTACCAAGATTGAACTTGTTATTATTATTTTTTGTAACTTAACAAGGAACAGATGCAGAAAGTTTCTTTCTCATTCCATCTTCAGTTTTTCCAACCTTAAGGAGCAGCGGGCAGACTATGCTATCGGCCTGTTTTATTAAGAGCTCAAACTGCTGGCACTAAATTGTGTGGTCACTCGCTCAAACAGACTGCGCGTGCTGTTCGCAGCAGGATCGAAGTGATTTAAAAGACAGTTTTGCACTTTACAATATATGTATACTGGAAATAGAGCGATATGCTTTTTTTCACGGGCCGATACCGATTATTAGTAGTCAAGGATATATATATTATATTGGATATATAATAACCGATATTTGGAGCCGATATTCATTTTCATTAAAATCGAAAGAAAAATTTACTCTTAACTTTGTTAAGCATGCATATTGAACAATGTTTCAGGTTTGCATAATGGTGATTTTTAAAAAAAAATCATTATTACAAGAAGTTTTTGACAATATGCATCTCTGTTATAAAATTCTAACAAAAAGTTCAGGTAGCACCCGGTGTTGTCAGCATGTCTTAAAAAGGATCAAGGAAAACTTCAACAATAGCTCCATGTAGTTTTCTACAGTAAATGAATATTTCAAAATGACAGACATGTGAAACTTTCACATATCTTTGTTTTGATTTCCGCCGTTTTAAATTGACTTAACTATCGGCCAGCAGAGTTTTAAAAAAGGCAGATGCCGATATTCGTCAAAAAGCCAAATATCGGTGCGGCCGATAATCGGTCCATCCCTAATGTATACAATATATTAATGCTATTCAGTATGGAAGGCAGTGCAAGTGCAAAATGAAGTTCAAGACAACAAACATATTACTGAGTAACAGAAAAGAAAGCCGTCATTCCGATTATTTTGTTGAAGCCAGCAACCGCATAAAAAGCGTGTTTTGTTTGATCGAAGGCACCCCGAGTATCGTTCCTGCGTAAAATTGCATTTAAAAAGGGACAGCACTCCCAAAAATGCTCTAGCAGAAGGCAGCAGCAGACAATTTTCAGTGTGCTAAAATGACCCAGAGCACAGGAAACGCAGTTGAAAGGAACTTCGTCATAGATAATACGGCATGACTCCTTCTTGCAACTGGCTACAAGTCAGCCCTTAGATCATTTAAGAAGCTGCGCAATTGCATTGTTGCGATACGTTTTGTTCCTAGCATTTCTAAAATGTTTGCCCGAGCGGAGAACTTTTTCTCCCTGTCATCTTGCTCGCACCTCCTTGGCGTGATTACGAATAGCATTGCCATTTGCGCCTACTTTTCAGACAGGCTATTTAAAGACACAAAATCGCCCGTCGCAATTTGTCTGGGGTTTGATTAATCACATTATAAGCGGTGCATTCATTTATTTGCACAAAATAAACAGCACAGCAATTTTGCATATTGGGCACGCGTAATGCTGGGTGTGCCCTGTTTGGAAGATCAGCTTCCATTCCGCCTGTTTGTGAGAGCAATCAGGTTTTCTCCTGCCCTATATCAACAGTTTCTACCCCCCATCCATTCGTTTTCTTGCTGCGTATAAGAATATACTTAAAAACAACATTTTTTAAATTTTTTTTTTTTTAAACTGCAGTTGTGAGCACAGCTGTGAGTCAGTGGTGAGAGGATGATGTCAGCCTGATTAGTGTGGCATCTCACTCATTCGTTTGTAACTCACTTGCCAAGAGCGCGACATTCACTCACAACTTGCCAAGTTCAACAGTTCGAGAGACTTTGACGCAAAGCACTCTTCTTTATTTAACTACCGGTACATAACTGAATATAGAGTACGGTATTTAACACGAAAAACGCACTTCGCCAGTTCTGCTTGAAAATCAGACTGTACTTCCTCAAACAGTTGCTTCTGCTCTGCTGTTTTCCACGAAAAAATAAACGCCGCACCCCCAAATTGATGTCTCCTTCCAGCCCCGCGTAAAAAAAAAAATAATAATAACACGGTGGTTTCACTTAAAGCTATAAGCACCTCCACCAGAACATCTGATACCCATGTGTTGCGAAATGTCTTTCCCCCCCCCCTCCTTGTCATGAATTCATTGCTTGTCATTATTCTCCAATACAAATACCTGTACTGTATATACTAAAAAAAATCAAATAAAATAACACTGCATAGTTGTACCCCCTCACTGCTGAGTAAACATCTTCGGCCAATACAAATGCGGAAACAAAACACAGCACACTACGCTATCGCAAACAAAATCGTCGGTTAAATTTCATTCGGATACCCTGCAAGTCAACAGACAAAAATAAACAAGCTGCTACATGCTCAAAACTGCTTTTTAGCTGTCTCTAGCCGTTCACGACAGGAGACTGAGCATGAGGTGGGCCCCCAAACCACGACCAGTGTACTGGAGTAGGTCGACTGTGGAGAACTTTGGGACAGAATGAGGCCTCCAGGGGGGGGAAACTGGTTTTGCAAATGGGGTTGACGGCTGCCGTGTTCGTCTGCAGCCTATGTAAAAGTATCACTCGTCTGTAAAGGTAATCGCCGCAAAAAGCATACGCTCTCCTTCCTTGCAATGCGTGTTAGCATTCATCCAAAGTAGAAGGGAGAAAGTGGAACACAGAGTGCTTTGACACGCTCTGTGGGCGTTCTGGTATTATCTAATTAGAGGGGGGATTTGTTGGCTCTTGTTTGATGGTGGCAAAGCGCACTCTAAAGGGAAGTGCACTGGTCTCAACATACACTTTGACTTGCACACTGAGCACCAAATGAGAGCTAGTAGTGGAAGAATACAAACCAGGGGCGGAGCCAGAATGTGGCTAATGGGTGGGCCTGAAGATTGCTAACTCCCGACACATGCCATATTCAAGGAAAATGACAATCTGAATTATAGGAAGTTCAGATCTTCCCTAGACAACCACAACTATACCATTCTTAATATTCAATCAAATTTAAAAAAAAAACAAAAAAAAAAAAACACAACCAAACAGAAATTCAGAAAAAAACGTTTTTTTTTTTTTCCCGTGTGTCTCATTGGGCGGGCAGTCTGTGCACACCCAGGCCCACCTATGGCTCCGCCCCTGATACTAACCCTAATTAAAATATAGAACAGTATCATCTGCATTGGAATTTGAGTTTTGTTCCCTCTTCCCGCAAGATTAAATGTCTCCAATGACGAGTATGAGGGCGCTGGGATCGTACAGCGGATGACGCATAATTGATGTTATTAGCAGGAAAGAGAAGGCCATATGGTGCCGTGCTTTTTTAGCTAATGTCCTCAAGACTGAAAACTTGAATTAAGAGACTGGTTCTAAAAGTAAAAAAAAAAAAAAAAAAGTCGTTTGAAAAAAATAAAATAAAATCATTGACATGCTTTCATTTCCTTGGAATGATTTGGGCTGTGCGCGTCCATCAGTATCATGAAACTGATGTGCGAAAATAAGTGCACATCATAGCGTTACATTGGTTGATGTAAAAATAAATACTGCAAGCGTCAAGCAAGTAACAATAAGAGGACTGCAGTTTGTTTAAAAGCTTACAGGCATTGCAGACAATATTAGATGTACTATAAATTCATCAAGTCAGGTGGGTGTTAGGAAAAGAGTACACAGATTGCAGATTGGAGATTTACCATTGCAGGTCCGGTCATGAGCAGAGAGCATCCGTGACACAGCTCTCCGAACCTCTCCCAGTAGTGTTTGCGACAGTACAACTTGCCATCCTTCTCATAATACCAGTTAGTCAGGTGGTCGCAGCACACAGAGCACCTGGGAGGACAGAAACGGGTCGGGTCAGCCTTTTGGGTTTGTCTGAAATTCATTTAAGAGCCTCCTAAAAGGAACTTATGTTAATTCATGAAAGACAAAAAAATTGAGAGAGTGACATACCGACGTTTTGTAGCGTATTAATTATTATGTGATAGTTGATAGGGCAGTCTCCGGTTGTTGACGTGACAGAGATTTCAGGTGAGCAAGCTCAGTGAAACCGACGGGTTTGTTTATAGAGCATCTCCTTATCCGGGTCACCACATTAGCCTCTTGGTCAAAGGTGTAAATCTTTTTGTAATCCGGGATAAATGCAGGCCTTGGTCATGGGAGTACTGCGGTATCGCAACATAGGCTTCATATAAAGAAATCAAGGCTGCATTAAATGGAAGATGTAAAAAAAAAAAAAAAAAAAAAAAAAAAAAAAAAAATCGAAGCAAATGAAGGTGTGGAAGTTGCAAATTCCACTTGTTCGCCAGCTGATTGCACGCAGTTGTCACCTGGAGGGATGTCGGCTGACGTCGAAGGACATTTGTAACCGCGACTTTAGGGCAAAACGCTCAAAACGCAGAATAGTGCAGACTGGGAAGTAGCTGCAGACTGCGAACATTGGCGAAACAAGATTTACTGGTTAAGCAAAACTGGGCAAGGGCATCACATGCCGGAGAACAATTGACTTCAGAGCGCTCGTGATTAGGCTACCGAAAGGATGCTTGTTGAAAGTTGTTTGGACTTTGCACATCCTCAAAAGGTTCTCCAAACTACTGCATTTGCATTCGGGAAATATTGCTAAACCATAACTCCACTTTTTCTACTTCGACAATTGATCCCTGTGCCTTTTTCAAACTGATCTCGGGTGCGCTCATCCTCGTCCTATGGAACCATTCCAAGTATGTAGTGTGACATGATCAATCGGATGTAGACCACTGATGGTGTACGCAAGCGTCCTTTCCTGGCCTCTCGCTACAGTACAGAGTAGATGAATCAGGTTTACCGACTTTGACACTGACTATTTTAGTGCTTTTTGGCATAACTTCAAAGAGACGCTTTAGGGATGATTAGGACTTTTTTTTTTTAAACTGGCTTGGACACAAATAGTTGGGTCGCCGGATTAGCCGGCAAAGCATCAAGTGTGAAATGAAAGTCATTCTTTCATTATCTGCAGTTTTCGGCTTCTGTCCGTGAGCGAGCGAGTCTACATTGGATGTCGACTGTTACAAAACTGCGGAATAATTGCGCAACATAAAGGTAATAACAACCACCGCAACAAGTTTCCCCACGCAAAGCAAAACCCATGGTTAAGCTTTTATTTTCTCCACAAGGGGGTGAAAGGCCACCGTGTCAAAGCTGCACTGAGCACCTCCTTTGACGCAGAGCAAATGTCAACGACTGTGTCTCTTGAATCTGCATTGTAGAGACAAATATTGAGAAGCTACACTTGCGCCTGTGTCTCACGTTATGACAGATAATGACGGCGAATAAATACGCCAATAGAAGCATATTTGGAGGTTCTAAATATAATATAATATAATATACAGTAATATAATAGAATATAATATATGGTAATGTAATATAATATAATATAATATACAGTAATGTAATAGAGTATAATACATGATGTCCACTGATCAAAACAAAAAGCACATGGAAAGCGGAGAAGAAATAAATATTACTGCTATTTTCGTTGTTAGCACCTCCGAGGTGTCGAAAATTCCAGAAAAAAAACAACAACTTAAGATCACTCATTAAAGTGGTTTTATAGAACACTACATTATTATACTGCATGACACGTAAAACACATTGAAAGGTCCTTCAAGCCATACTGATACCAGGGGGGGGTGTAACTTCAGAACAAACTCAGGTGGTTCTCCGCTTAACAATGTAACAGTCCAGCCTGCAAATACACTGCAAAGTAAACATTCCTGATTTCCTTGAAGCCACATTCCTGCCGGAGTGTATTCTTTTGTTTGGAGAACGGCGTGGTAGGTAGCACGACCTTTAGTTGTGACTTTGAGGGCTCCGGGAGGGAGTGTTTTTCACCTTTCATGGGATCCTTATCTCAGGGTGTGGGATTGTCGCAAACGTTCTACCTCAGAGCTTTTCTCCACTACGCGATGAGTGATAAAATTATGTTTCTATTCATATGTCAGGAAACGCATGTATGTAATCCAGTTCTGTCTAGCGTACATGTGCACAGTACAAGTGACCTTTGATTTTCATTTTATGACGAAAATATGTGAGATTAAAAAGGTCAATCCACTATAAGTCTAAGGCAGAAATAAGGGATTCAGTTGTCAACAGACACATTTAAATTAATGTGAATACGTTGAAAAGCCGTGAATAAACAACAAACAAGAATATGACATCAGCTAAGGGAAGTTACAGCCACAGACAACTCTTGTGGTAATAAACTCTCCCCCGATAATCAATCAAGCAAATTTAGTCAAAGCAAAGAACATATTATCGCAAAGACATTCATGTTTTTTTGGGCATCGTTATTATTTTTTTTCAAGAATATGTTCTATGCAAGCCCACTAGTTGAAACAAGGCATTCTGATAAATTTTGCGTTTGTGGAGTAAGAGTTCATCCACCCGTTTTTAGCCATCTCTGGGGGCGGCCATTTTGTCACTTCTGTCGACTGAAAATGACATCACAACGGCGCAGGGCTCAGCTAACGACCAATCGCGGCTGACCTGTTTTCTGAAGCTGAGCCGCGATTGGTCGTTAGCTGAGCCCTGAGCAGTTGCGATGTCATTTTCAGTCGACAGAAGGGACAAAATGGCCGCCGCCTGAGATGGCTAAAAAGGGGGGGATTTTGCTGCTTAACTCATATTCCACAAACTTCTTGCTTTAGGAGTTTTATTTTCTGTTATGCGGTCCAAACAACAAAAGGTCCCATCTTGTCAACAGCACTATTTTTCATTTTAAAGAGGACCATACATTGAAAATTGACTTGTGAATCGCTTGTTTACAACTACAAACATAGATAACAAAGTAAGGAAATGTGTGTTTGGTAGATTCTTTCTTGGTTTGAACAATTCTTCTTGGCACTAAATCTATACAGTACAGTTGGAAAGCCTGTTTATTTCCAATAAATGGTACCATATTTGTAAAAAAACATGCATTTGTGGGATGGGCAGCAGAGTTGAGAATGTGAGTTGCGCCAATGAAAATGTAGCAAAATCCCTGCCAATGCCAAACTTGTGGATTGGATGACGAAAGTTTGAAGGGACAAGACATTTTGTCAATTTAAACAATGTGTCCGTTCATCATCCTCATGCCGGTTACCGGCGTGGTCACACACTGCTGCGGGATGCCATTCCATTCTTCACCCAGCATTTGTCGCTAACCAACCAGAGTGGTTGTTTTCGGCCACTATGGCACGAATAGCACGCCCAACTGATACCACAAGTTGTCACTGGGATTGAGGTCAGGACATCTCTGATGAACTCTGCTCTGTGGGGGCAAAGGCGTTGTGATCTTCTTGGAGGATAGACTTTGGTCCCATGCTGTGGAAATATGGACTGCAGTGGTTGCAGATTCTCAACATGTCTTTTCATTCAGATTACCTCCAATATCACAAGCCTATGTTTTCCAGAGATGGAGAGGCTGCCCCACGTCGTCACACTGTCTCCATCTAAAGAGATTTGATCGGTGTAGCAATCAGCCTAGGGTTCGTCACATCTTCACCACACTTCTATTTACAATCCAACTGCTGTAGGAAGAATCTGAACTCATCTCAGGAATCAATGGCAACAGCAAAAAAAAAAAAAAAAAAAAAAGATAGCTGGCATTGGCAAAGATGTGGCAAATTCTTCATGGGTAAAAAGCACATTAAAAGAACACATCTGCTGCTCATCTGAGCAATGCACGTGTCTTACAAATGCGGTACCATTTCAAAAGGAAATAAACGGGCTTTCCGCCGATGTAACATTTATTGCCAAGAAGCTTAGTTGCCACCAAGCTATAATCCGCCAAACACACATTTCCTTCCTTTTTGCGCTCTGTTTTTTAGTCAGAGTGTGGTGTGAAATTACACAATTTTGTGCTGACAATATTCACATGGCTCTAATCATAAATTGAAGTTGGAGATATTCGAGCTTTGAAAGGACTTTACGTCAACTCAAGCACTATCTCCGGCGTTAGCTGTTCCCGCTCGAGGCTCCAGACGAAGCTCTGTCTGTGACTTTTGAGCGCCGGAGTCAGGAAGAGCTGGACTTCAGGGCTAAGGCCCCGTTTTGCCTCCACTGCAGTAATGAGTGGACACAAACTCTGGTTGTGGTTTTCTCTGTAGATCCACATTCTTTATTGTTTACGTGCACACATGTGGCTGCACTTAGGATGAGCCAGCGGTAAATTCAGCCAGCGGCGTCTTTGCGCAAGCGCAATTTTGTCTCTCTGTAGCTCGCCATCTCTTTAAAGGTTTTGCCCCAGAGTGCCGTGATGGCTGTGAAACAATATAAATGCACTGGATAACTATTTCATCATATTATTACATATGATTCAATCAACAATTGATGGATACCTACTTTTGAGTAAAGGGAAATACTATAGAAACTTTGTGCAATCCATTTAAAAATAATATAGATATTATATAGATATATAGAAATAATGTCCTGTTTTTGGATAGTAAAGGGATGAAAATTTGGAGGGTGTTTTTTTTTTTTCTTTTTTTTTTTTTTTAAATCTAATTCAGCAATGAACTAAAAAAAAAAGTAAAACAAAAGTCTTTTTGGTGGCGGTAGCAGCAACAAAAACTATTCCACCGATTCCTCAAGAGACCCAAAAGAACAGCAAACAAACAAAAGGTTTCACGAAGCCGACGTCTGAGACAGCAGACTCCCATCTCTGAATCGCTGTTGAGGAATGCAGACATAGCGCGGGAGGGTGCTGCTACATATAGACCTCAACACTGCCAGTTGACTGGAACAAAAGTGACATCAGCACGTAAGAATGTTTTACACAAGGTGGAGGTGGGCCGTTGGCAGAGTGTGGACAATAGTCACCGCGGAAAGGACGTTTGACTTGCTTTGCTAGGTCAATCTAATTACACAAGCATTTTATCTAGCATTGGTGTATAAATAGCGAAAGTGAAGAAGCAACACGGCATCGTGATTTGGGATGTCAGTAATGAAGGTGCAGGAGGAGCGTATCAATGGTGAAACGGTGAGAGAAACTCGGCCTTTAAAACAAGGACAGGGTTGTGAGTGTATGCTCTTGAAGAGGCAAAGTTTGGCAGGACTCAAAGCTGAGGTTGTTTAAGGACAGCGTGCAGTTATTTCAATGTTTAGAGATAACAGACTTCTACCATTTGGAAAATCCAGATGTCCTCAACAGCCAAAGACAAAGGTTGAAAGCATGAAAAAAAATAAAATAAATTAAAATGTCAAAATAATAAAACGTTGTACGATTTGGAATTCAATCAAAACTTTTTTTTTTTTTAAGTGTTTTTAAAAGTATTACAAAAACTTGGAGGTTGGCCCATGACGTCATACAAGATAGCAGCATGTCAAGTGGGAATTTAGAAAACCTCACAATAGCTTTGTCGGACAAGAGGACTTGTGTATGTCCGGGCAGTTATGTCCTGTTTCAACTACTGATGTATTTAAGTTAAACAAGAATGTCAGAATTTGCACCTTCGAGTTAGTATTTCCTTTTCCGGAAGACAGACGTCCAACGCGGCAAGGCAGACGAATCTTATAAATCCGACATAGATAAAAAATTTTTACACACGTTCAACACGACATTTTCCTGTGTGTTGGTAAGGCTGGGAAGCGCTGGGAGCATGCAACTCCTTCGTTGTGGTGTCGAGAGTTCTACATTCCCACTCTCAATGGAACCTGAACACACCGTCATTCGGTTGACGTGAGTTACTCTCACACTGTAAACAATTACATGTCTGCTCAATGTAATCAAGTATCATTTTCTCCACAAAACATTTGCAGCCGACTTTATTTCTACTTTGCTAGATCGGTGTTGTGGCATGTACTCACCACTAGCTGAACAGAAATAAAGAACTTTAAAAATATTTGTCACATCTGTTCTTTTGAATGCTAAGCCAACATTTTTTTTTTTTTTACAGTGGGAGAGAAATGCAGCCAACATCCTACAAGGAACAGGTAGCATGTGATGCCTGTTGTTGTGTGCTGAAATAAGAAGCAAAAATTAAGAAAAAAAAAAAACAATAACACAATTTAAAAAAAAATGTACTTAGGCTTTCATATCCTATGGCTATGTTGCCTGTTGAGGACATGTGGCAGTTTAATCTGATTTTTTCATAATGTCGAATCGCTAGTCTCACAAAAAAAGAAAGAGAATCTACACAGACGCAACCGCGTAGGCTGAATATAAAAGGAAAGCATTTTTATACCATATAAGTGTCGAGCAGGAAGTATTTTTTTAATGTATATAAGTATTTTTTATCCTGGCTATGATGTATTGCAGGAAATTCTTGATGACAATGACAACGACTCTCACCCAAAGTCAGCTAGCCTAGGGGTCTAGCTCAACGACCACCCAAGTAAGGCAAAGAGATACAAAAATGGTTGGATGGGTCATCACTCGGCAGGTAACCCGCAGACACATCTACAGTATTTGTCCACAAGCAATTCCAGAGTCCGTTTTTCATAAGAGTATAATTTACATGGTGTCAAGAATGTTCAAATGCTACTTTAATGTTTTTGTACTTTAAATTCACTGTACAGTTAATAGAGGTTTTACGATGGTGAGAGTGTCACCCTGGAATGGATTAAATCACTCGCTCTAAAAAAATTGGGAGGTGCACCTTTAGGGTTCGACTGTTAACATCCCCTGTACATGGGTTCATTCCCAATACTGTAGTAGTCGATGATTAATTCTCAGACAACAGTTTGACAGGCAGATGTCAAAACTTTCTGATGATAGGAGAGGCAATTTTATCTCATAGTGGGAACTAGTTATTGTTTGCAGTACGAGCAAAGGCTTACTGGCATGCCTAGATGTGGTACGTGCCCATTGAACAGTAACCTGTAAAAACCGCAACTCCCATTTCAACTCCACTTTGTCAATCATTAAAGTAAAGCACATAGCCTGCGCCGCTGAACATTCTGGACTCAAGCTGCGACACAAATGCAGATGTCATCCACCACTGGGCACTGCACGTTAGCAGCAAAGTTCAGTTCATTACACAACATAACCGAGCCCACTCGTGTTTAGTCTGACACAGAAGATTCTGGATTATCCTCAAGGCCGTTTGCGACTCAACCAAAACAGTGCCATGTTGATCAAGAGCACTGACACATCGTGTCACTGTCAACGCAAAACAAAACTTTTATTTCATGCCAACCAATATTGGGAAGACATCCCGCACAGCTCAGATGGGCCTTGCAATGCGCGTGTATGAGGACCAGACCTGAGAGACTTACTGGAAGCAGGCGCCGTGCCAAGTGTCCTGCAAGACCTTCATGCGGAACGGCTCGTGGACTCTCGTTCCACACCCCGCACAGTAACACTCGTCTGTACCTGCAACAAAGAAATCCCGTTTGTTCAATATATCTGCTGCGACTTAAAACTTGAGTCAAGCTAGTTCAACAAACCTGTATAAAAAAAAAAAAGAATAGAGCTTCGTGCTCAAGTAGCAACAATACATCATCTTTCGGCATCTTGAACCTGAACTAATTCCTCACCTTCTGTGTCTTCCATCGGCTCAATTAGGCGAGCGTCGTTGCGGTCCTATTACACACGGTGCATACTGCGAAAAGCGGCGTCCGTGTACAATTGGACTTCGAGACTCGGTGCTCCCAGTGAAAAATAACATCGAAATGCAGGATGAGTGACGTAGTACTGGCTACGAATTCCTGTGCCTCAAAGCGGAAGTACTCAATAGCAGCACCTGAAAACAGGAGAATCCAATACAACGGAGTATGATAAAACAACAGCAGCGCCCCTTGGTGGCAAAATGTGTAAATTACACTAAAGTAAAAGCAAATCAGCTATTGAATCTATCCATCCATTCATTTTCTATTCCAATTCTCACCAGGAGTTTCAGTAAAATAGGCAACTCAGTCAGTACTCTTTAAGGAAATATTCTGTTTTTCCCTTTTCTGTTGCTGAGTTTCCGTTTCCCGTTTTCCGTTCCATTTTTAAAACATTTTTTTCCGATGGCTTTTGACTCAGCATGAAACTCGGCATTGTTTTAGTGTTTTATAGTGTCTGCGTAACAGTGTGTGTGCGTGTGTGTGCGTGTGGGTGTGTCTGTGCGTGTGCGGGGTTGCGTGCGTGTGTGTGACTTTGTTACTGCACGACTGAATTTTACTCTATGAACAGCACTTTGTATGCAGCAACGGTTGTTTCAAAGTGCTCTATAAATATCTATCTACCTATCTATCTATCTACCTATCTACCTATCTATCTATCTATCTATCTATCTATCTATCTATCTATCTATAAATCTCGTTTTTCCACAAACATCGAATCTGATTTTTTTTTTTAATCTTTGCTCATAGAAAAAGCAAATGAAAATGACATTCTAAACAAGTTTTACTCTTTGTTTTTTTCTCCTGACACTAAGCTTTGAAAATGCCTCTCTAAGCATTAACTTGCAACTTCCAAACAAATAGATAATTTTTCCTTTTCAGATCATGTGAAAATAAATGTTTCCTTTAACATTTTTGGGAGGGATCTGTCTGTCTCTCTGTCTTTCCATCTGTTTAAATATCAATCTATCTCTCCACTCACTGGGCAGAGGGCAGAGATCTAACGCTAAGAAAAAATAATACATTTACCTTGATTAATATTTTCTTGTCAAATGCAGCCAAAGGATTGTAAAACTTCTAGAATAAGAATAAGAATGTATTTATTGTACAGATACAACGAAATTGAAAGTGCATTTTCCTTCGTAGGGGCATGTGGAGAGGTAGGTGGGGATACTATAGGTGCCTGGACACTTTATTAACCCTCGGTGCCCAAAGTGCCTTTTAATTAATTTTTTTATTTTTTCAGTTTTTGAGTAAGGTTGTTGTTTCTGAGTTAATGATTGTGCTACCTCAGAGCAAGCCATCCAGAGTGTACAGTTAAGTATTCCCCCGCTGCGCATGACCAATTTTCAGTTGATGATCTTATTTAAACAAGGAGCTTATTATATTATTTTATATTATTATATATATTTAAACAAGGAGCCAACCTATTTTAAACTTCCGGCAAATGTTTAAACTTCCGGCACGAGGTTTGTGTTTTCAGAACAAAAGCACCGGCTTGTAAGTGCTGCCAATACATCCGTGTGAATTCACATAAAGTATCATTTATTTTGAAATTAAGATTGACCACAACTATCCATCTTGACAAAGATGTGATCATTACCAAATGCAGGCGTTTTCATGTCCGCTGGCCCGTATCGACCCCATGCAATTAAAACAACCAATTTTACTTTTTGTGTGCAACCGGATCAGCATTTTTGGCCAGCGGGAGAGTGGTCGTGTATATTACAGTTGAGTAACGTACAACAATTCATTCTGATCAACTCAGCACTGAGCAGCGACAGACTGGTAGTGAATCGACCATGAGTGTCGAGAAAACGAGAGCTTTGTTAACCTCGGATGTCCAAGTGACCCCCAAAGAGACGGATGTGGCGAGACCCACATGGAGCGGCCGGCTGGAGTTCATTCTGGCCACGGTGGGCTATGCGGTTGGGCTTGGCAATGTCTGGAGGTTCCCCTACCTGTGCTACAGCAGCGGTGGCGGTACAGTATGCCTGATAGTGATATGATAACATAGAATGATACAATTATTTCTCCATTCAGTAAGGCCATAGACACGCTGTTCTGTTACATGCACACAGCTGAGAAGAATGCGTTACAACGTTTTTTTTTTTTTTTTTTGGTGCTGTTTTGGAGTTGTTTCTTTCAAAATAATGCCCCCTCCCCATCTATACCACAGGGCCTCGAATTTACGCAAGGCTCTTAGTTAACAATCTTTTTACTGTGGAAATGAGGCACGTACTGGCGCGCAGTGGAGGTGTGGTAGGGGATTACATGTGTAATTACTTTGCCCGTGAATGAATCACGATATGAATTGATTCAATGAGTAAATTAGATGAGATCAACACGTATTTTTTGAATTTTTGTTGTAGATTTATTCGTGAGCTAAAAGCACATGTGACTGACGGATACAGTATAAAGTAGGGCTGTTCGATTTTGCCTAACAGGAAAATCCCGATTATTTTCTCTCAAACCCGATTTTACGATTACGATTAACGATGTCTATGTAAAATAAAAAATAATGAAAAATGAAGTATTTTGAATGTATTTTATTTAAATTTAATTTTTCTTTCTTCAAAATGCCAGTCAATTTAACTTAATACACACAGAACAATCCATTGGGATTAACAGCATTTTACTTACACAATAGATTTCAGATCTGTTCTTAAACCAATAATGAAAGAAGAAAGTGCATATACCATCTGAAACAAAATCATCAACATGAGAGAAGGTAGACAGTCAAGTCTGTAAACCAAACAGTCTGTCAGCAAGTCATTTTGTCAACCAGCTAGTGACTAGCCTTTCACCTTTCTCCCTGGTCTTACTTAAACATAAATCAATGATTAGTGCAAAACTGTCATAGGATGCATAGTCCGGCTGGACCAGAGGTTCGTTGTAGAGGAGAAAAAAATGGACGCCTTTCAGACGTTTGAGTTACTTGCTCACGGGTTGTATTGTACATGCGGGGCACACACTATACTACAGATCTATATTTGCCCAATATATTTACTAAACGCTCACTTGCCTGAGCAAATAGCAGAATCGCCGGTAGCCATGTGCGAGGAAGCGGAAATGCAGAGGAAACTACGGTGGCTTAGGTGCACCAAAAAAAAAAAAAAAAATTGAACAGTGCCGATTTGAACGTTTTTAAAATCGTTTTATCCAGAAAATTCGGTTACGGTTCAAAATCGCTTAATCGAGCAGCCCTAATTCAAAGGAAAGGAGATTGAAGTGCATCAATGACATTTTTATTTGTTTTTGTGAATACACTAAGAACAGAATTACAAGTACAGGAATTATAACATATGTACAAAATATACAGAATGTATGAAAAATGGCTCTTTTTCAGTTTTGCTGCATATGCCGCCAGCGTGGCTCCAGTGGTTGAAAACACCTAATGAATAAGTCGATGAAAAACGGAAGTCCAGGACAACCAAAAATATCTGCAAAATACTGTACCTGAGTGCTGAATTCATTATGGCCCTTTTGTCTTATTGATTGAGGAAGTTCTAATTGATAAAATCAGTTAATATAAAATAAAAAAACAAAAAAAAAACACTGCCAATGTATAAATTCAAGTTTGATTCTCATGTGTAAACAAAAATAGCGCATTGGATATAAATTAATATTAATAATCGCAATTGTAATTGAATCTCGATGAATTGCACAGCCCTAGACATGACGTCCGATTTCTTGAGCAACACAATTTCTCTGTCCATTCAAGACATGTCGTTGTTGTGCTCTAATGTTCAACAGAACAACACTCCTATTTTTCTTGAAACTGGTTTCTCCTCATCAAATTTTCTCTTCACAGCAGGTTTTGAAAAAGACATGACTGGGTCACAGGATATCTTTTCCTCCCACTTGGTGTCAATTATGATTCACCGAAATCTGCCATGACCCTGCGCGATGGTAGCACATAAGTAAAACAAAGTAAAAAAAACCCAAAAAAAACGCAGAGGGCAAAAAACGTGGGGCCGCGGTACTGTTAAACTTTGATCTCAGTTAGTGGGCTGCAAATGGCATGAAACCCCTGCATGAGAAATGCTAGTGGTGTATAAACCCAGAAGGGCTCTGAGGTCTGCAGACTCGGGGGTCAATTAGTCGAGCCCAGAATCAAAAGCAAACATGGTGAAGCAGCATTTGTCTGTCATGCTTCACGCAAATGGAATAAGCTGCCAACAGAAGTAAATTCAACTCTAAGTTTGATTGCTTTTAAATCCAGGTTTAAAAACTTTGCTGTTTCACCCCATACTTACGATTGAAGTGTTTTAAAAATCAATTTTCCAAAATCTTTTTAGTAATTTTAGTAAGCTACTTTTTATTCATTTACTTTGTTTTTAAATGTCTTAATTTCGTTTGTCTTTAAATGCCTTTAAATGTTGTACTTTTAATTATATGAAGCACACCTTGTGTAAAAATATCTGCATAAATAAAGCTGTCTTTCTTAAAAAATGGAGAAAAAAAAATCAGAAGGGCGTAAACAGTATTCTATTCACACTATAATTAGAACCCATTCCTGATTGAAGTAGTATCAGCCATAATTATTTTCTCTTCTTTCCAATTGCTCCAGGAGCTTTTTTGGTCCCCTATCTCATCATGTTATTCTTGTGTGGCATCCCACTGCTTCTCATGGAGTTTGCGATTGGCCAGTTCACTCATCTAGGGCCAGTGCACGCCCTAGCCAAAGTCTGCCCTCTGTTAAAAGGTGAGTTACTTATTTGAGGCACTTTCATCCCTACAATCTATTTTTTTTTTTTCTTTCGGCCTTCTAAATGACATGAACATTTTTCTCAGACATCCAGACATTTACTACACTGCTTATCCTATGACCCAAATCCATTGCTGTCACCACACAATGAGAACCTTATTGGGCGGTGACATTGGGATTGGGTTGCACTAATTAAGTATCATGTTCAGTAGCTAACCAATGCCAAAGAGCTGCAACTCATTTATCTCAGCCCTCTGTCGAAGTGATGTACCAATGCCTTTGAATTTGCTCTACTCATAAAGTCTGAGTCCGTGTGTAAGATGTTAGATGGGATCATCTTGTGATCTGCCAAGTGTGTACAGTGTGTCAACATTTGGCAAAGCAAGATGGACTGTCACTCGATGCCGCTGCTAGATTAGCTTCCAAATATCAAGTACATTGGGACTTCTAAGGTCAAACACAATCCTGTTCGGGACGACGCTTGACATCAAAGTGGTTTTGATTTTGTAACAATGTTGCCCGTTAGAAAAGAGGGAAATAGAAAGCGTCCTTTCTCGGGACAAAGCATCCTCATTGAAATAACGTTATTAACTTTACACCTTATGTTTTCAAATCAGTAAGACGTCAGTCTTATAACTTTAAAGAGGAAAAATATGTTGTTTTCAAGAATATGTTCAATGCAAGCTCACTCGTTGAAACAGGGCGTTAATCCACTCGTTTTTAGCCATCTCTGGGGGCGGCCATTTTGTCTTCTGTCAACTGAAAATGACATCACAACTGCTGGCAACGACCGATCACAGCTCAGATTCAGAAAACAAGTCAGCCATGATTGGTCCTCAATAAATCAGACTAATGATTAACTCATTGCCATTATTGTATTGAAAAATAAGATCAATGTATAAGATAATTGAATATAATGTATTAGGTTGTTTTTTTTACTTTTCACATGCTGGGATGTTCCAGTATACTGTACAAAATACAGCATGATTTACGGGACAGTAGGCTACCTTTCTATAATCACTGTTTATGATAATGTTCTATTTTAGTGACAACTATAGGATTTTGTTGCATTATTGATCTTTAATCAATTTCTAGTTTTCTTGAATGAAGTCTTTTTTTTTTTTAGATAATAAAGTGTTGTATCATGTTGATGGATGAGAATTTGCTTGATGGTAATGTGAGAGGTTATTGACCTCAACTTGATCTAAGAAATACAACTAATATACTGAATAGGGCTGAACAATTAATTGCATTTGCAATGTAATTGTCATTTGGTAAAACTCCAATTTTCTAATTGCAAAGGCTGCGAGATTGAGAGCGGGGTTTAGAGGAGGCAGAGAAGGCAAGTTTGTAACGCTGCCATGCTACCTCCCAGTGAGATTTTTGTCTCACAAGACATTGAGGCGAGTATCTAAAATGCTTGATTTTTTTTTTCTTCACCTTACAAGGATTAAAAAAATAAATAAAAATGCATGAGCCCTAATACAGTATGAGATCATCCTGTTCCAGATGCATAAACTGTGCATTGAAGCATCGCCCACGTTTTATAATGGCATGCATTGACTTGTGAAACAGTGGTCTCAAGTTCTCAACATGCCACATGTCAGTACTGTAATCATGCAAGAGCTCAGCCATCAATCAACTGTTCAAAGTCTTTTCATTTGAATTTGGCTGTCTTTCCTGTTCTAACTTGTTTTTCTCCATAGTTTCCCTTTAAAGACAGAGATTATCTACCCGATCAAAACATGGGCCCCTTCACTTGTTTTAGCACTGTTTTCTCCCACAATAATGCTCTGTCATAAACAAGGGCCAGAAAGCAGGTAGTTTTTTTTTCTGTTAATTCTTTTGAATGATTTCTACATGAACCATGATGCAATTTGCCATGTTATTGACCCCCCAATCAGTGATTTCAATGGAAATTGATGAATCAGTAGCACACTCAGGTTTAATTAATTGCGTCGTGTCAGCGTTCCCACCTTTGCCACTTGAGTGATGTGTCTCCTACAGGGGTAATAAAATGACAGAAAAAGATAAATTAAGCAGCAACTGCTCCCAAGGTTGTTGGCTTGTACTTGTGACTGTGATTTGGTTTGATGCACTGATGGGGGAGTCCGGTATGTACACTGCATGCTGTTTTTTATTGGCAATATAAGGGGACAAGGGGAAAAAAAAGGAGTCCAAAAATGTACTGTAAGCTATTTTTGGCTAATATGATTCCATAATTTCGGCAGTAATACGTTTTTCAGTGTCTAATGATTTTATCTTCCTAGGGCAAAATAATTGTGGCTTTGTAGGAACAGAATATTAGCTGTATCAATAAGCCATTATCTAAAGCTTCTTACAGTGCAAAACATGTTTGATAGCTACACAGATTAAAAATCTACACAGCCCAAACTGCCAAATTTATATATATATATGTGTGTGTGTATATATATATATATATATATATATATATGTATATGTGGCGGCACGGTGGCCGACTGGTTAGCACGTCCGCCTCACAGTTCAGAGGTCGCGGGTTCGATCCCGGCTCCGGCCTCCCTGTGTGGAGTTTGCATGTTCTCCCCGTGCCTGCGTGGGTTTTCTCCGGGCACTCCGGTTTCCTCCCACATTCCAAAAACATGCATGGTAAGTTGATTGGATACTCTAAATTGCCCCTAGGTGTGATTGTGAGTGCGGATGTTTGTCTCTGTGTGCCCTGCGATTGGCTGGCAACCAGTTCAGGGTGTCCCCCGCCTACTGCCCAAAGACAGCTGGGATAGGCTCCAGCACGCCCCGCGACCCTTGTGAGGAGAAGCGGTACAGATAATGGATGGATGGATGGATGTATATGTATATTTATGTATATGTAATATATATATATCTATATATATCTATATATATACATATATATATGTATATATATATTTATATATGTATATATATATACATGTATATGTATATATATGTATATATATATATATGTATATGTATATATGTATGTATATATATGTATATATGTATGTATATATATATGTATGTATATATATATGTATATATGTATGTATATATATATATATATATTAGTGCTGTCAAACAATAACAATTTTTAAACTAATTCATCGCAACATTTTCCATAATTAATCGCGATTAATCATATTTTTCAACTAAGTTACAAGTGACTCTCCCCTAAGTTGGGCTGCACAGTGAGCAGAGGTCAGCTGCTACAGGAAGTAAATAAAACTGAGTTAACTGAGTTAAAAAATTTTTAGTGTGTTCTGAAATTTAAATTAATCTCCATAGTTAATGCTTTAATTTTGACAGCCCTAATACACATTACATACATATATATATGTATATATATATGTATATATATATATATATATATATTAATATATATATATACCACTGCGCTTGTGGCTGCCCGGGGAAGGTGACTTTTGCTCGGACGCGCTTTTACGCACGCCGGCCTCTCCCCGCTGGTGCTTTCTTATGCCAGCAGGGCTATGTTAGGCGGCCACCACTGCGCTTGTGGTGTATATATATATATATATATATATATATATTAATGCTGTCAAAAGATTAATCGTGATTAATCGCATTTTTCAACGACATTTTTTTGCGAAGCTTTGAACCGTTATTTACATGAGTAAAATCTAGGAATTAATGTGGAAGAAAGTATAATTCAATTCAAAGACTATTCTAATAGCTTTCTTTGATCCTTGAATATGATTCTTTTCCTGTAAAATACAACAGTTTAACAATACACCATAGATGTACAGCAAATATGGTATTTTAATTTGGCTGTGCAAAGTGTGCAAATTCTTTTGGATTTCTCCAAGGAGCCGTCAAGTAACTTTTTGAGTAAAACTACGTAAAAGTCCGTATTTGCGATTAATCACGATTAATCTTTGACAGACCTAATATACATATATATGTATGTATGTATATATATGTCTATATAAAATGAGGCCAAGATAAATTTATTTAAAAACCTTTTCCACTATTTAATGTGACCTATAACCTGTACACCAGATTTTGCCCAACAATTTTCCTTTAACTAAAACCATAATAGATTGAATTGTTTTATAATAACATAAATTAAAGTGGAAGTCAACTCAAAAATGTTCTTTACAATAATATGTTCCATGCGCCTCCACTAGTCTCAACAAGGCATTCTGATTAATATTGTGTTTATGGAATAAAAGTTCAGCAGCAAAATCCACCCGTTTTAGCCATCTCAGGGGGCGACCATTTTGCAACTTTCTGTCAACTGAAAATGACATCACAGTTGCACAGGGCTCAGGTAACGAGCAATCACGGCTCTGATTTCTGAAGCCGAGGTGTATTTTACTACTGAACTCACCACAAACACAATATCAACCAGAATTCTGCGTTTGGACTAATGGGGCTGCCTTGAACATATTATTATGAAGAACATTTTTGGGTTGACTCCATGACCCTGACTCAGCCACAAGAAATGGTCTCGAATTAAATGTATATGTGGACAGTCGTGAAACAGCACAGTAGCCCAAACAGAGAATACATAGAAAACCGTTCTTGTTCTTGTGTGCTGAAATTTGGACTTTTCTGTATGCAGACACATGACATAGCTGTTCTTTCTTTCTCTTTCTGCCGTGCTTCAAAAAGCTTTTCTGTAGGCCCGCGGAGTTGGACCTTCACGTCCTGTGCCCGCCTGGCTCGGTTTGAGTAATAAACTGGAGTCAATTGTTGCGAGTGGTTACATTTGATTGGTGAAACCGAGTCATGTGAGAGTGCCCGAGGTGCAAGACTCCTTTGACGGACTCCAACAAATGGATTGCGCACGCGGTAATCGATGGATACAAATAGGCGCGGCGAGCTGAAAGTGGATCAATCTAACGCGGAGCATATCTTCACAAAAATATTCAAGTGGAAATAAAAAAGTATGTTGCATTCAAAACTCCCCTGACAAGTACAATTCATCCCAAAAGTTACATTTACCACAGTAAATGTAGCACATTATTACCCACCTCTGACCAAAACACATTTTCCCACATGTGTTTTTGTCAAATATAGTCAGGCTTGAATGTTCTCTGTAAGATAAGGCTGTCTTGCCTCGAGCTCAGACATATGAAGAAGACTAGATGTTGTTGTCACGTGCACTTAACAGCTAGTCCTTTCTGGCATTTCTCATTCTTACTGTTGTTAGTTTTGTAATCTTCCCTGCCCAGTTTTCTTCTAGTCTTTTCATCCACTTTGGGGAGTGTCAAGTTCTTAGTAATGTCACTGTTGTGCCATATTTTCTCCACTTGATAGTAACTTTCTTCCCTTTGTTTCATGGTGTACATGTAATGCCTTGAAACTGTTTTTGGACCCTTCTTCTCCTGACTGATACCTTTGAACGGCAAGATCCCCGTGACCATGGCTTGTGCTGTAAGACCCACCTACAAAAAAGGTCAAGAAAAGCATACTCGAACGTCTGAACTTTATTTGGGGTTAATCAGAGGGACATGAAATGGTGGCAGGCGTGTACTGACTCCCAATTAATAGTTTGAATTGCTGTACTGCAGTTTAGTTCCGAATACAGCCATATGTCCGGTTAAAAGAAGGTTTGCCTACTTGCAACCGCATTTCCCTCGCAATATTTTTTTTTTTTTTTTTTTTCCCCCCAGTTGAGGTGTAAAGGTTGCAGGTCACGTTAATGTTAGGAAGTTTTAACATCATTTAACTTGGTCTGGCCTTAAAACAAAATCTGGCATTTGAAAACAGGGGTGTGTACATTTTTTTTTTTTAAGTATCCAGTGCACATAAGCGACTGAGACAGGTGTACAGTATATTTAGCTTTAACAGACAAGTTTTGGCAAATGTTATGATGCCGTCTCACACAGTGATATTTTGATATTTTTAAAATTATTTTACTTCATTGTTTTTTAGGTTATTTTATTTGATATTTGTAATTTTTCACCACAGGTGTTGGCTTTGCCACTGTAGTCATATCCTACGTCTTCTGCACCTACTACAATGTGCTCATGAGCTGGGCCCTTTTCTATTTGTTCAACTCCTTTGGAGCAACACCTCCTTGGAAGACTTGCAACAACAGCTGGAATGTCTTTGAGAACTGTTCCAGTGGTTTCCCTGGCAACGCCACAAATCTGCAGTCGGCGAGCCAACAGTTCTTTGAGTAAGAAGCGTTAATTGCATTTTCATTTGTTTTCATCGTTACCTGCAGTGCTCCACTTTTTTCACATTTGTTTGCTTTGTCACAGCCTTGCTCATTGTATTCTTCAAAATTCTACACACAACATCCCATAATAACGCCGCGAAAGACTTTTTGGGGGATCCTTTCCCCGCAAATGTATTGAAAATACACATGTAAATAAATATTCAAAGCCTTTGCTTAATACTTTATTATTATTATTATTATTATTATTATTATTATTATTATTATTATTATTATATGCACCTTTGGCAGTTTTCTCCGGGTACTCCGGTTTCCTCCCGCATTCCAAAAACATGCATGGCAGGTTAATTGGACTCGTGACGAAAAGCGTTTTGGATCATGGATGGATGAGGAATAAGGCAGGAACATGACAAAACCAGGAAAATGTGAAGCACTGTGAATTGTGTTTACACATGTTTGAAATTTCTTACGTAAACCACAGCCAACATTGCTCAAGATCCTCATTCTATACTTCATGTCATGTCATGTCATCTTCCAAAGCGCTTATCCTATACAGGGTCGCGGGGGATTGCTGGAGCCTATCCCAGCCGTCAATGGGCGAAGGCAGACTACCCCCCGAACTGGTCGGCAGCCAGTCGCAGGGCACACGTAGACACTGTCACTGAGCGGGAATCCATCCCACGCTGCCCGCACACAACTCAGGCGTGTGTACCACTACACTATCAGTGGACCCTCATTCTATACTTCCTATACTAAAAAAGTACATGATATAAGTCAATTTGGTTGTAATTTGGCCTCTTTGGAGTGCAATAATCAGCCTTCTGGGGTACGTTTTTACAGTATGGACCAAAGGTGTCCAAAGTCCGGTCCGTGGGCCAAATGCGGCCCAGGTTCAAATTTCCACTGGCCCACAGCCTTTGGCATAAAATTATTAAAATACACATGTAAAAAAAAAGCTATTTTATATTTCACCAGAAAATGGCAGCAGACCTGTGGCCGCACTCTCGGGTGCTTTGAAAAAGTCGTGTGAGGTGATGACCTTTGTGTGAAAATACTAAAGACTGTCGAGATTGCTTCCAGGACAAGTGGAAATTGGTGTATTTTTTTCACTGAAATACAAAACAACTGTGTCCGCCTATTTGCTAAGAGACTGTGGCTGTTTTCAAGAAATTCAATATCAAGCGTCACTACCAAACAAAACATGCAAAATACGGCAAGGTGACTGGTAATGAAGGCCATCAAAAAAAAAAAAGCAAGACAATTAAAGCAACTAGAAGCTGTATGGTCGGCCCATACACATTTTCACCCCCCCCCCCCCCCAAAATCTTTCCCTCTGCAAAAAATGTGGACACCCCCTAATATAGACAGTTTATAGAGTGACAACAATGGGCTCCCACTATTCCTGTTGTTCTTGTACATATTTGGGAATGAATGAATCATTTGTATTTTTTTTTTTTTTTACCAGGTACAGGCTTCTTGAGAAAACCAGTGGCATTGACGATGTTGGTGGCCTTCAGTGGGAACTCTTCGGCTTTCTCCTACTTGCCTGGGTCATTGTGTATTTATGCGTTTTTAAAGGAGTCCAATCATCTGGCAAGGTCAGAACAAGCAAGATATGTTTGTTGTTTTGCACGATTGTGCTTGCTGGAATGTTCACCTTGACAATTTATCTTTCCCAATTGTGTAAAAGTTCAAAGAAAGTCTGTTCTCATAACAAGTGAGGACTAAATGTAAAAATAATCTCCATTTTTTTTTTTCTAACCCTTTAAAACCTTACCATAGAAAATGTTTTGATGCGTGCCCTATTGATTCCATCGTACAGGTTGTATATTTCACGGCTACATTTCCATACTTCATCTTGTTCGCCTTGCTGATTAACAATATTCAGCTACCTGGCGCCAAGGACGGTGTCCTGTACTTCGTGACTCCTGTCTGGAACAAACTTTTTGAAGTGAAGGTAAAATATTCTGTCAATAAATTTGACTGCATAGTTAAATTGTATTAAAGTGTTTTTCTTTTTCTTTTTTTTTTTTTAATGATTATAAGTGACTTTCTGTCTGAAACTTGGCTGCGCGGGAGGAGCGTGAATGTGCAAATAGTGGATATACAAATTTCGAATTCTGTTCGTTAATAATAACATCGTTTGTCCAACTGACTTTTGGAAGAAAAAAAGGTTGTAGATGTAGAGCTGAGGAGATTTGACGTATTACCATTGCGACACATTTTGATGGACAATTGACTGCTCAAATGATAACTCACACACTGGTTACTTTATGAATTCAGACCATATCAATGTATTACACATAAATTAATATAAAGCAATCAAGACCGTTGAGAACTTGTGTTCATTACCCAGTCTAATTAAGAGGTGTGCAATTTTTTTTGTGTGTTTATTCATCTGTTATCTTTGTTTTCCATTGCCTTGCAAACAGGTTTGGGTGAAAGCAGCTGCCCAAGTATTCAATTCTCTGGGAATTGCTTTTGGTTCCATGATTTCAATGGCAAGTTACAATAGATTCAACAACAACATTGTGAGGTAATATAAAATGCAACTATATGATGTCTCAGTCATGGTTTTTTTTTCCCTCAAGTTGTATTTGTTTTAATGTTCTATCACTCCCGATATAAACAATACAGTATATTGTGTTATTCTAAGATAGTCACGGATGTAACGTGAGTCTAGGAATCCGGGAATTTAGGGCGAAGAACGCCAGCAGGGCCCGTCCAATGCTACGAATTTTTTTTTTTTTTTGTCTTTTATTAATCATTTCTTCCACATTTTTTTCCAACCGCAAGAATTGGTCTTAAATGATTATTTATATCCTTTTTTTTTTTTTTTTTTAACCCTCTTCTCTTCCAGGGATGCTTTGATTGTATCGTTTATCAACTCATTCACAAGCATTCTGGCTGGCTTTGTGATCTTCTCAGCTATTGGCTACATGGCACACATACATAATCTTCCTGTGGACCACATATCTA